>NC_073746.1:141704555-142004555 GCF_029784135.1 Toxorhynchites rutilus septentrionalis | reverse complement strand
CCAACGTGCTACACTGTCTTCGAGATTATATAAATATTATATGTTCTAGGTCCTCCAATTGTTCTCCCATTTAAAACCACGACTGGTGCAATGTTCATAACAGAACATCTTATTCAAAATGGTTCATAAAGACCGCGTGCTATGCTGGCTTTGAGTTTATATGAACATCAGGTGCTATAGGTAACCCAATTCATTCTATCAAGTTCAGAAGATCATAGGGAGAATGCGCTCCATTGACTTTAATTGATATAATTTTGTTTCCGTTTACATCAATCGATCATTCGACGAAATAAAATCTGAAAATCTCATGTTGCACAACATGCGGCATAGATCATTTTTAAGTAACCTGAAAAGGAAAACCTGTACAATTATTTGGACCGGCTGTATATCCTATTATTCTTCGCGTCTTTTACAATCGAAATCCAATCACGACGGTGGAATGTTGGGAAACCTGAGAAGGTAACTGAGAGAATTCCTCTAACAGCAATCGTCCCAGCGATATCTTATGTTATACATAGCCTTCACACTGTATAGAAATCCATTCGCGACGGCGGAGAGTTATCTATGTGAAACATGAAAAGTTAACCAGAAGAACTATAAATCCAATCGGACCGGCGATATATTCCGTTACTCATCTTCAATCTTGAAGGAGGAGAGTTATCTTTTGAAAACCTGAGAAGATAACCGAGAGAACTCTTCTTAAACCAGTATTACCGATGATATGTTCCGTTATCAATCGCACGTACTCTGTATCGCACTTCGATAGCGAAGGTGGAGAGTTATCTTTCTTTACGTAATAGCGATGGATAACAGCTATTATAACCGTCCTCCTTATGGGCTTTGGACCCGTTGCTCTGGTTATCAATAGTTTTAAGTTCTTTTTCGGACATGGTTCTATAAAGATCCCTCATTCGCAGGCGGAGTTTCTCTATTCTAAATTCTTCGTGAATGCGAAAAAGATAGCGAATATGGTCAAAAGAAACACTACACCTCAATTAATCACATTGTCGATCAATAAATACGAGATTTTTCAAATTTTATCGAAATAAAACCGTATTTTCTAGAAGTTCTATTTTCTTCTAGAACTTCTAGAAAATACGGTTTTATTTCCTCATCCTCAAATATTTCCTCATCCTCAAATATAAAAAATCCTCAAATATATTCCACGGTAATGTTCGAGTGGTGGAGAACGTTGTTTTGATCTGCTCGAATGGTTAATTAATGTTTTTTTTGCTATTTTTGACGTGGGACTACGTCTAACCGGAATATAAGGGGGGTAAAATGAAAACATAAACACTGAACATGCAGGAAAAAATGCAAGATTTCGAATGCTTATAACTCGAACATTTTCTACTGGATCGGAAAGATGTTTGCAACAATTGATAGGGAATATTTCTACGCATCTATCGCAATTAATAAAATGTCATTTTTCATTAGATAAATAATTGAATAACTGTAAAATGTTAAGCGTTATCTAAACGCCCTAACTGCCTCGTTTTGATTGGCCCGATTTACGGTTTCCCCAACACAGACTTCAAAACCAAGCAGCGTTGGGGAAATCGGAATTGAAAATACATGACAGTAGGGAAACTTTTGTTCTCTCCGAAACCAAGCAGCATTGGCGAAACCGACATTGCAAACACATGAAAGTAGGGGCAGCTTTTGTTCCCACCGAAATGCGTTTCCCTTCACAGATTTCAAATCCAAGGAGCGTGGGGAAGTTGGCATTGCTACTACATGCAAGTCGAGGGCAATTTGTTCCGACTAAAATATGTTTCCCCAACACAAGCTTCAGAACCAAGGTGTCTAGGGAAATTGGGATTGCAAATTCATGCAGGTCCGGAGTATTTTTGCTCCGACTAAAATCTGATTACCTATAAAGACTTCTAAACCAAGGTGTCTGGGGAAATCGGCATTGCAAATACATGCAAACTGCGGGTACTTTTATACTCGCTTGCCTTTGTGCAGACTCGAATGCGTTTCCCTAACACGGTCTCCTAAACATAGGTACCTGGTAAGATCGTGCAGACACTAGAGACGTGGCATTTGTTCAAACTTTTTACTCACAACGCAAATATATTGAATTCAATTGAATTCGGAAATTGTTACATTTAATCAAAAATTCAATCAATACATACAAATGATTACTAAGCTAAGGTAGTCCCACGTCAACCTTGCGGTTATATCATAGATATAACCCACCCATTTTTTTTTATGAATTACATATGAATACTACACGAGGCATCGAAGTAAATTTTATTCTAAAACATTGGAATAGGTTAAAATAAATCATTTATCATTTTAGATGAATCAAAGTCGAACTTCTTAAAATAAAATGATTTTACAGGATCCAGTTTTCTTCCAGTTTTTTTAAAAGCAGTCTTCCAGTTTTTTGAAAAATATTATTGGCAACCCTGTCAACGCTAATTTACTTCGTTTTGTTTTGGTTCGACTTTCTCCGGACCCACTTGTTTCGGGTTGGGTTCGGTCTGATTCGAGTCAGTTTTCGACACGTCGGCAAGCCCGAGCAGTACGTCCACATTTAGTCGGCTTTACCGGGCGGCCAAGGCCGATTGGCGTAATGTGGACGCGTCTTAATGACCGAATTCCCCACCGGTTGAAAATCACTGCCTTATACAATTAATTCACCCGTGTTTTCGACATAGTTGATTCACCAAAAACAAACTAAATGACAGATCGCAATCAAAATTGACATTAAGAATACTGACAGTATAGTACCAACTTAAAAAAAACAAGTTCAGAGGGAAGATTGAAAATTATAAATCAACCAGCAATGTTTTGCCAGGTTGACAGCCTTTCGCGCAAAAACTCACAGGGAGCTTATAAGCAATGATACTTAGCATTTCAATATGTTATTTTACACAGGAAAAATTATATGTAATACTAAAGCTTCCCACATTACGGTGACCCAACTGTTTCAACTTTCTAAAGGCACAACTGCAGAATTATGAATCCCGAAGTTCTTGTTTTCACGAAGCCCACGTTAGTCGATTAACAGGTACGCCATCAACAATTTACAACCCGGGCCACTCACAACTTCCACCTGACTTTCCACTTTTATGTTTACACGCGTGTGTAGGTCTGCAAACTCTGCTTGCGCCCCAACGGCACCACCGATTCTGCGTGTAGATATCGTTTGTGTTTCATTACCGCTTGTTGTTCTCCGGCCCTCAGCACTTATACTTGTCAGTTCACAAATTATAATTTCTGCAACATATGATTAAACCCTTTCTTAAGTACCAATCTTAAAAATGATCAATTTTATCGCGTCGTTACCCTCAAAATGTACACACAGTCGTTTGGGCTAGCTATAATATTACGGTACATGTAAAAATCCAAGTTAAATAATTTACTCTCCACACTAAAATTAATATCACATTGTCGCCGACGTAACGTTGTACGCCGATAATTGACCCTTCCGTCGAATCCCTGTGTTTCGGTCCTCGTGGGGTTCGCCCTACCTCCACCGCCCATCTCACAGCACGGTCTCATTACCGGTGAGGCTCATCGTTTGCGAGGACGCCTTGTAGTTGCGAGGTTTGCGGTTGATGTGCGAATGGGACGGATACTTCCGTGCATGGCGCGGAGGAACTTTACCTATCGAAACGGAAACGAGCGAATTCTGGGGACAGACCGTTTGATACGAAGCGGCCGAGAAGGGCGATGCGCCGAATTTCGGCGCTGGCTGCTTATAGACTTGATTGTTGACCTTACTCCGACACAGGCCAGCTATCCGGGGTCCGACAGCCCAGGCCGATGCCAGTACTCCGACCAGCAACTCAACCACCGCCCGCGCGATGAAAGGCCAAATTGGTGCCTTCGCTGAGGACACCGTTTCCAGCGATGGATGGGGCGTGCTGAGCCAATTTTCCCGGTAGGCAAACTCGTAAAACATCACCACAAGCAGCAGCGAGCTTGGTACGGAATAGATGAATAGGAACTTTCCCATGCCGTTGATGTGCACTGGCAGATTGCTCACCAACAGGGCCGATGCTGAGCGCTTCCGAAGATACGCCGTGAAGAGGTAGCCGGATCCAATGACCCAATAGGTTAGCAGAGGGACTATGACGAACCCGAGCAGCGCTTTGTCGGACTGGTTTCCGATGAAACATGAACCTGAAAGAAAAAGTTGAGAACAATCCATTATCATTATTGTCGAAATATTTTTCGTGTTTCAAAAAATCGTTAATAAAAATAAACAAAATTACGAATTCCAGCTGCAAAGGGTCAACCACTGCCATTCGATATTGATTCACCATTACTCGGCCCATCGATGGAAACAGCTCCTCAGAAACAACGGGGTGTACTTCGTCTCCATAGGCGGGAAAAAATCTGCAGCTTCTCAGTTGTCGCATACGGCATTCGCAAACACGCGGAGTTAATTTTTACTTGTTTGTTTTCGTCACTTTTGTCACCGGCGAAGTGTTTTCAGGTCACGAAAAGTCGTTGACAAAGGTTGAATACTTATTCATGGTGCACATTATGGTTAAATACAGACGAACGCCGAGAAAAGTACGACAGACACCAAACCAGTTCGCTAACAGGCCGCGCAAATTTTGCCAGCATGTAGTGTACCTTGCAAAAAAAAACCAACATCTCCTAAATGCCACGCAGATTTTCTGCGTTCTTCGCGTTTTCTACATTTTTCTTGCAGTTGTTTTTCGAGTCGTATAACATTCCGAGAGGGAGAGAGAGAGCGTTTTCGTGCTTACATTTAAATAAATTACACAAAACATTTACATTTTCAGCTACAACAGTGGGCAATAAATTCAGCTTTAATTGAATCGAACATGTTCGAGAGGTAGGATCTGTTGCCAATGTTGCAAAGATCTTGTTTCCCCTCGTCCCAATGACAAAGTATGTATTGTATTGAGAGAAAGTATTGATTGAATTAAATGCAAAATAAATATGGCAGTCCCGCAGTGCAACATTCGGGAATGGAGTCAACGGATCAGAGTTGTAAACTTTCATTCGTGTTCTAGTAAAAAATACTCAAATGTATCCTGCAATAAAAAGAAAGCGGTAATTGGAAAAATTTTAAATTGTTTCTATTCCAATTATCTACAGTGTCGGACAAAACCAGAAGTCCACTTCTCAAGCAAAAAAAAAGGTGTCAAAACTTTGATAAAAAATTATCCAATCCAGTTCTCGAATCCAATTATAATAATCTATTTGCATTATTCGAAGAAATTTATAACATCTGTATTTAAAAAATAGTCATTCATTGAAAAATTCGTTTTGAGTATACTTAATTTCTAAAATGACGCGACAAAATTTAGGACCAGTTCCTCGTTTCGGCTATTTCGAGTATTGTTTCGACCGATTTTTGAAGTAAATTGATTGTTTCTCGGTGGTATTTTGAGTTTTTCGGATCCTAGTAGGTATTTATCATGTAAACAAGAAGAATGTAAGGTTTTAATTCTCGAATTATAGTTTTTCAACTAGCAATTATAGCACCTCGGATGTACCTCATTGGTTACGATATCGCCACTGCGCAGAGCTTCTAGTTGCAGTCAACAAAAAATGGGTCGCGCACATAATTGCACGGAAACACAGCGGATGGTCATCCGCAAAATGTCCAAAGCAGGCAGCAGCCAACGCGAAATCGCAGAGTACTTGGGACGATCCAAAACCTTCGTGTTTAATGCCTTCCGCGACCGCAAAAAATCCGAAACGTCGAAACGGGAGAAGTCTCTGAAATGACAGTTCATGCTGGATAACGATCCGAGGCACAAAAAACTTTTGCTGGTCTTCGTCCCACACGAGCTTCACGCCGGAGCGTTTGAAAAATCCGGTAAAACCGACCGATGTAGGTAACGAGGCCCAAGAATCTCCATACTTCTTCTGAACAAGAAGTGGCACGGAATTTCTGAACAGCTTCGATTCTAGCGCTTGATGATTCAATACCCTCTAAGGAGATCGTATGCCATACTAAGATGACAACGATGAAGTTTACAGTGTGTTTGCTACAACGGCATTGTGAAGAAAAAGATTTCGGGAATTTTACGATGCCATACATGAGACACGTGTAACGAAAAAAGCCCGTGAGTGTAATTAGAAGTCGTTATGTAATCTTCCTATCTTCCTCAAAATCAACCTGGGGGAAAGCCTCACCAAAGGCGACTGTAAACATAGCGAAAGTGAACAGTGGAAAAAATCGTATATGTTGGGCATGAGATGTCTTTCCAGCAATGTTGCGCGGCACATATTTACGCACACCCACAGATTACCATTGTCCTTAGCCACAGTTACTAGAACCAAAAAGGACGAGTTTTGAATCTTATTTACGCTGCTATTTTGCTCAGTCAATATGTACGGGTTCCGAGTGAACACTACTAGTTACCAGTCGAATAATTCACGGTTTGAGCTTGAAGCTTAAGGTGAAGGGGGAAGAATGCCACAGTGGCGCTCATTTCCCGTAAAATCAATAATTTTGCGAAACAGTGTAAAGAAAATGATCTTTTTCACACACTTCTCATCAAGTGATATCAACCAAAATCTAATCGATTACTCAAAAGATATTAAATTGTCATCTGCCGTCGCAATGTCGCAATGTCGTTCTTTCAAATTCCGTCAACAAACATTTTTTATGTTTGGCCCAGAAAGAATGGTAAGCAATTGAAAAGAGCGTATTGTTTGGGAAGAAATATCAATAACTTTGAGTGAAGTTCAGATATTGACATGTATTGCATCGAAAAATGTTTATATTAGTAAATTCTAAAAGTCTTTTGAAGACAGCTGGTATGTAGAATTTGAAATATAAAAGTTAGAGTATTAAACTTTTTTTTTCATGGTGACCCTAACGCAACTTTAGATTCTGGACTAGTCAACTTGTTTACCAAATCAAAACCCTATCAAGAACGTATGAGGAGTGATCATACGTATAGTAGATGCAGCTTACAAGCAGTATGAGTGATTTGAAGAGCTTAAACTAACAGTATCCTCTGCGTGGAACGGGATACATACTACAGCATAGCGCTACTTGGTCGAAACCACCCCGAATGGGTTATTTGAACTGAATGAGAACGAAAGATGACCTACGAATTAAAAACTTATTGAAATTCATTCAAACAGGAGGAAATGATCTCATTCGTGGAATCCGAACAAATGAAGCGTTCAAGTTTGCCCCAAAACGAGCGGTCCTTAATGTGTCAACAAGTTGAGCCGAATTGGAGGACTGACAAAGAACTTTTTGTCTGGTCCTCGTCGCACAGTGGTCCCTGAGAAAATTTAGGCGGCCAAAACTCAAAAAATGAAGTTTCGTAAAAACACAAAAATCCTACAGTACCTTATTCTAGGATGTTCAAGGCATCTAGGATCACGTGTTTCACCCCATTCCGCGCTCTGGCAGCGCGAAAAGATACCAGTTTCGCATGCTCGCCGGTGCCGCTATTTCGCGTGTGTTTTTCAGATTTTTTTTTCCTTTCAGATTTCTCAGATTTTCGTGAAAAGTGGTAGTTTTGTGCTTTGTCGCAAAACATTAGACCTTTTTATGTTTTCAGTGGGGTGACCATTTCCATTTTAGGGTTGTACGAAAAAACAACTTTTGCTTCTTTTTTCCAAAAATGACTTTTTTCAAAAAATCATAGCTTTTGAACTACTAAACCGATTCAGATGATCGGTCATATCAAATTGAAGCCAATCACCTGGTCTTTTTTGAAAAAATACTACACCTGCAGAAAATTCGAATTCTGTTCTCGTTATTATTGATTGTACGCGTTTTTTATTGTTTTCATAGTCTCGGGACCAAGGGACTATATTTTTTCATATTTTTTTCTGAAAAGCTGATGATTTTTCACATAATATACGTCGAAACCGGACAGGCGTTTTTTTTGGTTATGATGAGTTATAAATTATGATTTTTCAAAGTTAACCGATGGTTCGAAAAATCAATTCTTTCCTCTTTTTTTTTCTTTTTTTTTGTGAAACCAAGTTGAAAAATGAATTCTGCGTATCCGAAAACATGCAAACACGATAACAACTGAAAATTCTGAAGTTTGCCCCCTTCTCCCAAACACCGATAAAAACTGGAAATTTTGAACTTTGCCCTCCTGCACCTCACTACTTCCCCCCCATCCTGTTGGGTTTTTGGTGAATAGAATTGAAAAATGAACTCAGCGTATCCGAAAACCCCAGTCTACCAAAAATTGGGGTTTTAGCTAAAAAATCTGAGTTTTGGCCGCCTAAATTTTCTCAGGGACTACTGTCGGTCCATGCGGATCGAGAGTGGACTTTTCTAAAAACCATCTTCTAACTGTGCTGTCGTCGTTTCCTGTTGCCGCACTCTGGAAAAAGATGAAAAGACCACGATGAAACCGGCGCGAAAAAGACGGAAAATTCACTGTCAGTCCTCAGATGCTGACACGAAGCTCATCGTGTTAACTACGAGCGATCGATAAAATGTTAAGATGGTGTCAGCATTCAAGTGAAATACGATAGCCTAGTTACGGTCGTAAACTTCGCGTTCACCGTTGACAATCGTAGAGGTTGTAACATCCCACGAAGTACACGATTTCGTCTACAATTTCTCTTCACTAAACGCAATGGTGAAACAGTTAACTTCGACGTTGAAGGGGTCAAACACTCCAAGCATAAGATGACAGTGCAGTGATGGCTACGATAGGCAATGACCTAAGGCCATTGCCTTGCATAAGATGACAGTGCAGTGATGGCTACGATAGGCAATGACCCAAGGCCTTGTTCCGTTAAGAAGGATGGAGTTTTACATATCCACCCAGAAACTCAGTCAGTAACAGATCGTACATGTCACCATCGAAAGTGAAACCAACTGCTTCCAGTAGGTTTGAAAAACATTGTTCCATATGGAAGGGCGGGCAAGCGTATTTATAACACGATTTATTCTCTGTAATAGAGTTCACGAGTTCGGTAAATTCTGGAGTATCCCGCGATTTCCAACAGTATTGCTCTTCATATTGACCAAACGCTTAGCGGTTCATAAAAAAAAGACACGGTCTACGATTTCATTCCACATTATGGGCCTGATCACGAACATCACTGTCACAAATGCTTCCACGTCACTTACACTTCACTTAATATTTTTGTGTCTATCATCATTGTCACGGACAATTGCGTGTAAAAATGAACTCTGTGAAGTAAAAGAGTTCATTCCCGTTTATAAGAGACATGTCAGTTGCATAATTTCTGGTGTTTGAACGTTATGTCGGTTGCATGATTTCGGACGTTTGAACGTTATGTAGGTAAAATTAATAAGCGTATGAGATAATATTCCATTTAATTGAACGTATGTTTTAGAATGACAAGTTTGCGATTATACCTCGATGATTCGGTATTTCAATCCAATTATTCAAACTCATTCCATGAATCCAAAAATGAGGGGGAATACTTGGTTGTTCTTGAATAATGTAGTTGTTCAACATATGGGAGTGCACACCCAGGTTTTTTTTACGCGAGGGATACGTACCTCGTAAAAAAACCGCGTTAATTGGAAAATCCGCTTAAAAAAACCGCGTTAATTCAAAAATCCGCGTAAAAAACCGCGTTAATTGAAAAATCCGCGTTAATTGAAAAATCCGCGTAAAAAAACAATGTCACCTAATGATAAATATCATATGGGAATATCTTTACGTAGAACGGAAGTAAAAAGTTGAGTGTTGCTCGCTTCCGAAAACCCGTAGTTTTTTCCTGCAATTTCGTTGGTTACTGGTAGCTATAGTTCTGTTTCCCTCACGAATGAGGTCATCTGCTGTTGCTAGAAGATTCCCTAGTAATTTGTACACTCTTCTGCCGATGCACGTGCAGTACCACTGTTGGACCGTCCAGAGCTAAGTAGACAGGAAAAGACATTCACGAATAGCTGCCCGTGAAAACCCCGTCCCGTTGTACCACCCGGCGAGTTCCCCGTTACCCAACACCTAAAATCCACGTAAGAATCGTGATAAGGTGCGGCACTCAGCGCTAAACTCCGTTACAAGCACTAACTACCGTAATTTGCTCTGAGGGAACATGAGAGAAAAATGTGAGCTGAGGGGAAGATGTGATATTGCACTTAATTGGAAAAACCGCGTAAAAAAACGCGTTAATTGGAAAATCCGCGTGAAAAGACCTCGTAAAAAAACCGCGCAAAAAAAACCGCGTAAAAAAACCTGGGTGTAATTGTATTTCTTCTTTCTATAAATTACTCTAGAGATAAAGCATGACTATCATGAGTTTAATAATCGATATATCTCACATACTCTTGTACTCAGCTCTGTCCTACTCGTTTGAATAGTGACAAGTATTTAGTATAGGTCAACATTAGAATATCATTCGTTAACCAGCTGCCGAGGCATCCAGACGTAGAGTTGTTTGCGTCTATTGTACCGTTACAACAATACCGTTATTGGCTTCGTGACTGGTGGAGTGCTTTTGTTTTCACCCAAGCGGGTTTGTGAATGTCGCGTGTGATCCGTGCTGTGGATAAGCGGAATACCAGTGCCACAATCAGCGGAGAACAAAGGCTGCTACAGCGGACGCTGTGACCTCTTGCTGGTGTCGGATTATCGGCATTGTATTTCTTGCATTGCCGTATTATCACCGAGGTATACCGATTCATCGCATTATTGGCCGATACACCATCTCGTCTGTATCAACGTGGTCTGCCGTTCGATTTAGTGCAACGAGGTACATATAAAATAAATATAAATATAAGATCAGAAAATAAGTTAGAACATTGATTATAATGGAGAATGATGAGGGATCTCCAGAAATGGAGACCTCCGACTCTGAAACCAATTCAAAAAAAGTAAATGGGAAAAAACATAAACGAGTCCCTCCTACAGAATGTAGTTCGTCTGGGGACGAATCTGCTCATCCTACCAAGCCCCCCTCGAAAAAAATTGCCTCCTCCCTCCTCCCTGAACTCCCCAAAACTCCCACTCCTCCTCTCCCACCATCGATTTCATTTCCTTCTTCTGATATTTCCGAGCCAGTTCCAACCTCGTCCTCGTCTTCCTCTTCTGTTGTATCCTCTCCCCGTGTCAAGGTTTATCCAGAAGATGCACCTGGAACTGGTCCCTGGGTTGTTTTCTTCCGGCCCAAACCAAACGGAAAAGCACTGAATGTTATTCAGATCACGAAAGATCTGACAAGATACTACTCCTCCGTGATCGAAATTTTAAAAGTTAGACCGAACAAACTGCGTGTTATCGTGAGTGACCGGAAACATGCAAACGGTATTGTGATCGACCAGAGGTTCACCCTAGAGTATCGTGTCTACGTGCCGTCCCATGACGTAGAAATCTCGGGGGTGGTAACTGAAACGGGTCTGACGTGTAAAATGATAAAAGAAGGATTTGGAAAATTTAAAAAACTCCCTTTGGTGAGTGTTAAAATCTTGGACTGCCGCCAACTAGGGAAAGTCTCCCAAGAAGGGGGAGAAACTAAATTCACGCCGTCCGACTCGTTTCGAGTAACTTTTGCTGGTTCCGCCCTCCCTGACTACGTCATGGTGGATAAATTGAGGCTGCCTATGCGACTCTTCGTGCCAAAGCCCATGACTTGCCAAAAATGCAAGTCAGTTGGCCACACTTCAGCTTATTGTGCCAACAAGGAGCGCTGTGCCACTTGCGGAGAGCAACATGTGGGCGAATCCTGCAGTGCGACTGAGCATAAGTGTCCATATTGCGGAGGAGCTCCACATGTACTCTCAGCTTGTGAAACTTACAAGAGTCGCTGGGAGAAACAGAAGCGCTCTTTAAAGGAACGCTCGAAACGCACATTTGCGGAAATTTTAAAGGGCGCTTCTCCACTGGCCCAGCAGCAACAACAACCAATCTACACACACAATGTTTTCTCTACGTTGCCAGTTGATGAAATGGAAGCGGACACAGCTAGCGGGGGCACACCGCTTATTTTCAAAGGGAATCCCCGGCGCAAAAATGTGACCACTCCCAAAATTCAAGAACAAGTCCCCCCGGTGATACCCCCTGTTAGCTTGCCTAAAAAATCGAGTGCAGCGGACAAGCAAAATCAGGTTCCTCCTGGCTTCCGTGGGAATAGTTCATCTTTGAACAACCCAGCACTCGAGGGGACATCAAAAACCCCAACTGTCCCTGTTTTTCCGTCCAGTTCAACTTCCCAATCGGGATTTATAAAGTTGTCTGACCTTTTGCACCAAATCTTCAAGTGTTTTAATGTTTCCGACTCCATCAGAACCCTTGTCATATCAATGCTTCCAGTATTAAAGACAATTTTGCAACAATTGATGCAAACATGGCCCCTCCTTGCAATGATTATCTCTCTTGATGTCTAATTTAAATAGAGAGGTCGGAGATATCACTGTTTTACAGTGGAATTGTCGTAGTCTTATCCCTAAATTGGATACATTCAAATTTTTAATTCATAACTCCAATTGTGATGTTTTTGCTCTGTCCGAAACTTGGCTTTCTTCGCGAGATGATCTCTCTTTCCACGATTTCAATATTATACGCTTGGACCGTGATGACAGATACGGAGGGGTGCTATTGGGGATCAATAAGTACCACTCATTTTTTCGAATTGACCTTCCACCTATTGGAGGGATCGAAGCTGTTGCTTGTCATGCAAACATCAGAGGCAAAGACCTCTGTATTGTCAGCTTGTATTGGCCTCCGAGAGCTGCGGTTAGCCGCAAGCAACTTGTTGACATGTGCTCACTCCTTCCTGAGCCACGATTGATCTTGGGAGACTTCAACTCTCACGGAACTGCCTGGGGGGAACAGTACGATGACAATCGTTCATTGTTGATATATGACCTTTGTAACAGCTTCAATATGACCGTTTTGAATACTGGGGAAACAACACGTGTACCTAAACCTCCTGCTAACCCAAGTGCTCTTGACCTCTCGCTTTGCTCGAATTCACTATCGTTAGATTGCAAGTGGAATGTAATCCAGGACCCCAACGGTAGTGATCACTTGCCAATCAAAATTTCCATCACCATTGGGTCGAATTCTTCTGAATCTATAAACATGGCATATGACCTCACAAGACACATTGACTGGAAAAAATATGCGGACGCGATTGCTCTAGCCATCAATTCCAGAGATGGCTTACCTCCATTGGAGGAGTATAACTTCCTTTCTCGTTTGATCTATGACAGCGCAGTTCGCGCTCAAACGAAACCCATCCCAGGTTCCACTATTCGCCGAAGGCCTCCCAATCTATGGTGGGATAGCCAGTGTTCCAAGCTTTATGTAGAAAAATCGAATGCATTTAAAGCTTTTCGGAAACGTGGAACCCCTGAAAATTTTCAAACGTATTTAGCCCTTGAAGATCAATTTAAAAACTTAATCAAAGGGAAAAAACGTGCTTATTGGCGAAATTTCGTGGGAGGTTTGTCACGAGAAACGTCAATGAAAAAATTATGGAAAGTGGCTCGAAACATGAGAAATCGCTATTCAACGAATGAAAGCGAAGAATATTCACATCGATGGATTTTGAATTTTGCACGGAAGGTTTGTCCTGATTCCGCTCCTGTGCAAAAAATTGTTCGAGATATACCACAAGATAGGTGCGATCTTGATTCCGAGTTTTCGATGGTAGAATTCTCTCTTGCTCTGCTTTCTTGTAACAATTCTGCTCCGGGATCGGATAGAATTAAGTTCAACTTGCTGAAAAACCTCCCTGATGTGGCGAAACATCGCTTGTTGAATTTATTCAATCGGTTTCTGGAGAATAATATTGTTCCAGATGATTGGAGACAAGTACGAGTTATAGCTATTCAAAAACCCGGAAAACCCGCGTCCGACTTCAATTCGTACCGCCCAATAGCAATGCTGTCTTGTATACGGAAATTGTTGGAGAAAATGATCTTGTTTCGCCTTGATCGATGGGTTGAAACGAATGGCCTACTCTCAGATACACAATATGGGTTCCGCAGGGGCAAGGGGACGAATGATTGTCTTGCGTTGCTTTCTTCAGAAATTCAAATGGCTTACGCCGAAAAAAAACAAATGGCTTCAGTATTCTTGGACATAAAGGGGGCTTTCGATTCTGTTTCAATAGAGGTTTTGTCGGACAAATTACACTCTCGGGGTCTGCCGCCTCTATTGAATAATATGTTATATAACTTGCTTTGTGAGAAACATTTGAACTTTTCTCACGGAGATTCGGCAGTAAGTCGGGTCTCTTACATGGGCCTCCCCCAGGGCTCATGTTTAAGCCCCCTTTTGTACAACTTCTATGTAAGCGACATCGACAATTGCCTTACACAAAATTGCAGCCTAAGACAACTTGCAGATGATGGAGTGGTGTCTGTCGTAGGATCAAACGAATCCGACCTGCAAGGACCCTTACAAGATACTTTGAACAATTTTTCAACCTGGGCCATTGGGCTAGGGATCGAATTCTCCACGGAGAAAACAGAGATGGTGGTTTTTTCTAGGAAGCATAGACCAGCAAAACCAAAGCTTCAACTTTTGGGTAAACCGATCACTCATGCTATGTCATTCAAGTATCTTGGGGTCTGGTTCGACTCCAAATGTACTTGGGGGGCCCATATTAGGTATCTGAGTAAAAAATGCCAACAAAGAATAAACTTTCTCCGTACAATTACCGGCACCTGGTGGGGAGCCCATCCCGAAGATCTTATAATGTTGTATCGAACAACTATTCTCTCAGTGATGGAGTATGGCAGTTTCTGTTTTCAATCAGCTGCCAAAACACACCTCATTAAACTCGAGCGAATTCAGTATCTTTGTCTCCGTATCGCGTTGGGATGTATGCCCTCAACGCATACCATGAGTCTCGAGGTTTTGGCAGGCATACTCCCACTAAAAGATCGCTTCAATTTATTATCTCTTCGGTTCTTCATCCGGTGTAAGGTTATGAACCCATTGGTGATCGGAAATTTTGAGCAGCTGATCGAGCTAAATTTTCACTCCGGATTCATGAGTTCATATCATGAATTCATCTCCATGCAGGTTGATCCTTCTTCGTATATTCCCAACCGTGTTTGTTTCCTTGACTACATCAATTCCTCTGTGCATTTTGATCTGTCCATGAAGCAAGATATCCATGAATATTCAGATTACCAACGATCGAGGATCGCTCCAATGATCTTCGATGAAAAGTATGGGGGTATCAATTGTGATAATATGTACTTTACTGATGGGTCCACTATAAACGAGTCCACAGGATTTGGAGTGTTCAACGAATTTTTTAGCACCTCACACAGTCTTCAGAATCCTTGCTCAGTGTATATTGCTGAATTGGCAGCAATTCATTGGGCGCTGGACAGCGTCGCCTCACGACCTGTTGAACACTATTACATTGTAACGGATAGTCTTAGCTCTGTCGAAGCTATCCGTTCAGTGAGGCCGGAAAAGCACTCGCCGTACTTCCTTGAGAGAATACGAGAAATTTTGAGTGCTTTATCCAGACGCTGTTATGTCATTACCTTTATCTGGGTCCCTTCACATTGCTCCATTCCAGGTAATGAGAGGGCTGACTCATTAGCAAAGGTAGGTGCAATTGAAGGCGATATTTATCAGCGTCAAATCGCCTTCAATGAATTTTATTCTTTAGTCCGCAAAAATACCATCGCTAACTGGCAACGCAAATGGAATGAAGATGAATTGGGCCGGTGGTTTCACTCGATTATCCCTAAGGTTAGCCTCAAACCGTGGTTCAAAAGTCTAGACTTGAGTCGGGACTTTATTCGCACCTTCTCCCGACTCATGTCCAATCACTGTTCGTTAGACGCGTTACTCTTTCGTTTCAATCTGGCCGGTAGCAATCTCTGCATTTGTGGCCGAGGTTACCACGACATCGAACACGTTGTTTGGGCGTGTGAGGTGTATCTTGTTGCCAGATCGAATTTAGAAAACTCCCTTCGGGCTAGAGGAAGGCAGCCCAATGTGCCGGTGAGAGATGTGTTGGCTCGGTTAGACCTTGATTACATGTCCCATATATATGTTTTCCTTAAAGCTATAGATCTTCGTGTGTGATTGTCCCTACATCCTTATACCCTCCTTTCCTTCCTTTGCGGGTAATTCGTCCCCTTGCTATAAATAGTAGAATAAGTTGAAATGTAAATACACTATAGATATACGAATAGATTTAAGAAATGAGTGTTCATCAACATTGTTACAATTTCCTTATATCCCATCCTTCTCCTAAAAATATGTCACCCTCCTAAACTCGAGTACACCGCGAGTAATCGGTTTTCCACCTTACTAACCATAGATCTAAGAAAATTGTTTATATATATAGTTTTAAAATTATATTTAAGAATTCGGCTCCTTTAAACTTAAGTAACTGAGCCTGTAAAAATAAACGAATTAATAAAAAAAAAAAAAATAAACATTAGAATAATTTTTTAAGAAACGTTTCTACAATTCTATATCTTCTATATCTCAGAATAAACCCGAATTTATCCATCTCATGATCAGTATAATCTGAGCTACTCCCATATGGGATTCTGAAGTTTAATCCTCTTATCCTTCCCATTCTCGTGTAATTTAATATACGGGTCATGAGGTTTGATATAATTGTTTAAACAGAAACTGGTCAGTAGCGTTGGTCAGAAGCATAATTTCCATATGAAACATCTGATGAGTTCCAAGGAATTTGTTAAAAGCAGAAAAAGATGATTCTTTAGACGGATATCAAAATTATGGAAAAAGAACTAGAGAATAATTTAAAAATTATTAATTTGAAAGCTTTGCAATGATAGATTCATTTTTGCTTATTAGAAACTTGAATATTCTTTCCTTCAAAGTATGTCTTCAAAACAATATCGTTGAAAATATCTATTACATAAAACAAAAGATCAATGGCCTTATTCGATGTAGCTATCGTCCTGATTCGGGCCTTGTCCACCAATTGCGAATGTTTGAATTACAAAAACCAGCTCTTCAATGTTGGAAAACCATTACAGTTATTATTATATATTCAAAATATCAACAAATCAATATTATACATAATCAATCGTCATGATCGTTTTGGGCCAGTGGCCTCCATTGCCATTTTATGGGGTTGCAACTCTATGTTAGTCTAATCCTTAAAATAGAAACAAAAACTTTCTATTCATTTAGGACAATCGAAATTAGACCTTTCGCCATGTTTCAATCGGTCTACGGGAGCTACATGTTAAGTCCTCAAATACATCCCATAGCGCATTTATAGAGTCCAAAGCGGATAAATTGCTGTTTGTTTATCTTTTCTTTCTTAAAAAGCAAGACAAGACTCAAAATGTTAGCAAAAAAGCTAAATAAATCCGAAATTAAACTTACTCCATTCCGCATGACTAGCTTTCACCATCTAAAACACAAATGACAAATATACTTGTTTTTCCCCGTGACGTGACAGTATCGTGGTATTCATAATAATACCGAGTTCATCAAAGTTGGCAGCCGTAATAACGTTGTATACAATTCACTTTGTTTACACCGTGAAGTGACGCTCGTGATCAGGCCCTATGTGCCAACAAACGGTGCCATCGAATATCCAAAATCCTTATCAAGTTTGCCCTAGCAATACAAATATTGGAAAACAGCACCCTGCCTAATCAATCATCGTTTGACAGGCCAAAATACACACGTACAGAAATCACACGTTTATCGCCGCCGTCACCCTGTCCACCATCAAATGAAACCGGTAGTGCGGTGCCGCCGATGTGCGCGGTGGTGATAAGGTTTGGGAAATTACACATTCTTCCCGTATCGGAGTCTCCATTCGCACCTCCAGCGATAACTCGGGCTTGTTTGTGTTGTTTTCTCTGCCCTCGCTCATTGGGACGACATAAATATGCTTCAGCTCGCGAAAACAGAAACGAAAGCAGCTTTCGGTAACGACAGCCCGCCAAAATAACGCCGATAACACATGCGGCCATCGCGATAGCGCATAAATTTACTACTGGTTGTTTTATGGCTGCTTTGAAGTGATAGCCTATATCCCCGAACAGCACTCGAATGTTGCGTGCATTTCGATGGATATGTTTGTGTGCGTTTACCTAAGTGGCTTCGGCGCCGTCAATGGCCAAATCAAGGATTACGGTATTTATTGCACAGGCGAAAATAGCAATTCAGTTTTATATCTACACAAATATTGGCCGGATTCTACTCCAGCTTACCGATTTCCAATGCGCAATATTAATACGTCATTTCGAGGTCTCATTGATCGCATCGTAATCAATAGGGAGTGAAAGCATATATAGATGATAGATCGTCCCCGATGCCGAAACATTGTTTGTGGACAGCACTGCTGTCATTAATTGACATTAATTAAAGGTGGTTTAATCAACGGGCACCTGAATGCACATACAGGGAACCGATCGCTCCTGGCCAATATTGTCTGTTAAATTTTGATTGATGTTGCAATTTGGTGAGACATTTTTTTATCGAGTGATAGTAGGCAGATGCCATGAATTTTTTCAAAATAAAATGTTTTCCGTGGATGTTCTCTATTTCACCTGGTATATTTATCACTGAAATACATCTGCGGTGCTTACTCCTTTTCTACACTCGAAAATGTGTATGATTCGAAACCATATAAGCTCATATTTACCATCGGATACTGTAATAGTGAATTTTGTTAGAGTTTTAGATTATTTTGTTCGGTTATTATAAAAAATATAGTTATCAGGGTGTCGACTACCTTGAAAAACCTTGAAAATCAGGGAATATCAGGGAATTCAAACAATGTCAGGGAAAATCAGGGAATATCAGGGAATTTCGTCACCAATCTGGAAAAAAAGGAATCCCGCCAATTACAATTTTGATTATTGCAGTAATTGAAAAGTTCTTCTTTCTTCTTGAATGGCGTTAACGTTCCCTGTGGAACTTTTGCCACCTCAACGTATGCATTAACTATAGCAATTCCAAATGAAATCGTCCTAAAAATGCAGATTTTAAAAACTTTTTATTTTTGATTCCAATGAAAGTGTGTATTTCGTTTGGGTTAGAAGAAATATGCGTTTTTCACAGCAATTGGGAATTTTTTGACTCAAGCGTAACTTTTGAAAAGGGCGTATCGATTTGAGTAAGAGAAATCTTTGATAATTTATATCTCAGAAACTATGAGTCGTGCCGAAATAGTGTCTTAGAAAGAGTTATAGAGTATTGATGGTTGAATATGATAAAAATGTACACTGAAAAAAAAATTAGTACTCTTTCCTTATTTACAAAATAAAAATTCAATTTGCAATATCCAACATACATATTTTTTAATTTTTTTTTATTTTTTCATATCAATTAGAAGTCATGTAGATAATTCAAAAAATGGGCCCAAGATGGTAAAACTATTTTTGACGAACTTTGTGGAACATCGAATTTTTAGGAATTTTCGAAACTTCGAGTTTTTGTATGTTGGCAGTCATTTTTAATCACAAATTATGAATCCTGATGTTATTTAAAACAAAAAAGGTTATTATCAATCTCTTACTAAATGCAACCATTCTCGAGATATTTAAAAAAATTCTAATTCATTGTTTTTTTTATAGTAAATAATCCCTTTTAATATGTTTGTCGTGTTATACCGTTATGTTAATGAAATTTAATGAATTTGCTTATAATTTCCAAAAACTTTTCCGATTACATCATTATGGTTCGTTTTTTGACTCAAGTGTAACTTTTGAAAAGGTAGTATCGGTTTTAGTAAAAGAAATCTTTGATAATTTATATCTCAAAAAATATAAGTCGTACCGAAATAGTGAGTTGGAAAGAGTTATAGAGTATCGTTGGCTTAATTTGAAAAAAATATACACTGAGAAGAAAAATTAGTACTCTTTATTTATTTACAAAAAAAAAAATTTAATTTGCGATATAAATAAATATGTATTTTTTTATATTTTTTTCAATTTTTTCATAGAAAATAGAAGTCATGTAGAAAATTTAAAAAATGGGCCTAAGATGGTAAAACTATTTTTGACGTAATTTGTGGAACATCGAATTTTATGGAATTTTCGAAACTTCGAATTGTTGTATGTTAGCAATTATTTTTAGCCACAAATTATGAATCCTGATGTGATTTAAAACACAAAAGGTTATTATCAATCTCCTTCTAAATGTAACCATTCTCAGGATATCTTTGAAAAAATATTTGTAATTTATTGTCTTTTTAATAGTAAATAGGCCCTTTAAATATGTTTGTCGTGTTATACCATCATATTCATGAGATTTTATGAATTCGCTAATAATTTCCAACAACTTTTCCAAATACATCGTTATGGTAAAGACATATGTTTAGGAGTTACGTTACGGAACATTCGAAGACATGTGGGTTAATACAAAACGTAGCGAAACTAAAAAAATGTTTTTTATCTTAATACAAACTTCAATCAATCAAAAAAATTGTTGGAAATTATAAGAAAATTCTTAAAATTTCATGAGCATGACGTATACTGTCAAACATATTAAAAGAGATTATTTACTATAAAAAAGATTATAAATTAGAAATATTTTTTTAAATATCTCGAGAATGGTTGCATTTAAAAGGAGATTGATAATAAACTTTTTAGTTTATTATTATTTTATTTATTATTTTTTTCTTTCTAAGACACTATTTCGGTACGACTCATAGTTTTTGAGATATAAACTATATATAATATATATCTTACTCAAATCGATACGCCCTTTTCAAAAGTTACGCTTGAGTCAAAAAATTCCCAATTACTGTGGAAAACACATATTTCTTCTAACTCAAACGGAATACACACTTTCATTCGAATCAAAATTACTCATGTTTTGTCATTTGTCGATTTCATTTGGAATTGCTGACTAGCGTTATTTGCTAATACTAAGTTGAGATTTCTTAAGCCAAATAACACGCCTTGAATGTATTCCGAGGGGCAATCTCTTGAATACGCGTGACCACAGTGCAAGTCGAAAGAAATTTCTTTGACGAAAAATCCCCCGGCCAGAACGGGAGTCGAACCCGAATACCCGGCATGATCATGTGAGAAGCTAACCACTCGGCCACGGGTGCACTAATTGTAAAGTTAATGATACCAAAAAATTGTATTTGACTAACTTGCCTCTTTAGGGTTTTTACAGTATGTATATGTTGTTTGCTTCTGCCTGTAGGTGAACCTGACAGCACAAAAGTAGACGGCTTTAAGGGGGTACTACACTATGGAAACTAGAAAAATTGAATAAAAATCTGGCCTGAAATGTTCTATGAGATGTCTCATTTACTGTAGTTTTTGTCCCAGGTTTGTTCGATGCTCCGTTCCAAAGTTACAATCCAATTAGTGGGCCTAAGTCTTTGCGTAATGAGCGCGGACCCAAAATTTAACGATGACAGGAAATATACTCAAGATTACGTAAAAAATCTTTGATTGAAATCGGTCCACTAAAAAAAAGTAGAACTCCCGCCAGTTTACAAGGTTTTGGCTACAAGTGTTCAACAAACCGGTTACGGCTACTCAGGGTACAGTCCAATTGAGGCATTTTTTTTGGTTTGTGAAGTAATGTATACCTAATAAAACTGTGATATCATATTAACCATAGTAATTTTATTTTCTCATTGAAAAAAATCGCTAAAATCATATGCTCTTTATGATTCTGTGTTACAGAAAATATTACTGATATCTGTAACATACTGCCGTTCTACGCATAGTTGTTCCATGTTCCAAAATCAGCAACTGAGAAAAATGCAATCAAAGTCTTCCACCATATTTGTCTATCTGAAGCTTCAAGCACTTCAGTTTAGTATAAACTGACCAGACGTCCCGCGTTACGCGCAGTCCTGCATTTCAACAAAATGTCCCGCGAAACGTCCCGCATTTGGCAAAAGAAACGAAAATGTCCCGCGAAATCAATATATTTCAATATCACAATTTGATCATGATGATTTTCTTAAATGGATGAAATGGAAAACTTTCATTTGGCAGACTGTTCAAGAGCGCTTCTATATGACTCCATATGACTCGAAAGAAGAGCGGCTTGGACATTCCCTTCACGTCTGTCAGAGAAAGACCTTCTTCGAGAACTTGATGTGAATGATATATTCGACGTCATCGCTTAACTGGGGAACGTAAAGTATCCAGTCCCCTGCCATTCGTTGAATTCAAGCATCAAGCACGTCTCGTTTTTCATTATGAGTACGAAAAGAAGTTTTTAACTTCTTTCGCCGGAAAGGAGTTTTTTACCAGCACCTCAAGCTACTCCTTCTGGGTGATTGCCTGCTGCTCAGATGTGGGGTGGAGCTTGCAGTATGGAAAAATCATCAAGTTGCTTGACAGTGCTGCTGCTGCGAATCAGCATCCTTGAATCATTTTTATTGTAGACTTAATAAACGTAAGATTTAAAGAAAATTTGTTCCTATAAATCATCTTCCATCGCCATCCGAAATAAGTCCATTTTTTTGAATGCATACGTTAACATTAAAATCGATGAAAAATGAATTGGAATTTTCGAGCAATCCATTCGGTAATTTGAAGAAAATTGTAGAATTTGAATCGTGCTTGCCTGGCGTAAATGCTCTGATTGAGCGAGTGATTTTCGAGCGTAAACAAAATCGAAACCACCGTAAAATCACAACTGAGTGCCGATACTCAGAAAGAAATAATAGTGATCAGTTTAGACTCGCTAAACTATGGTTTATGTTCACATAACGTATATACATAACGATTTGTTTTTTTGTGTCCCGCGTTAGACCTCTGGGTTTTCTATAAGTTGTAAACTATTGTCTAACGAAATATGAAATTTTCCCCTCTCTTAAACCAATTAAGCTTGATTACATGTTTGAAAATTCATACTGGGACCGTTTGCCTAGCATATCAACTTGGGACGATCGAACTTGATGTTGTTTTCTGAAATACTGGTAACAAACAATAAGTTTTTTCATGTTTTTCCGAAAGATTACACATAAAAACATCGTTTTCTGAAAAAGTGAAAATTGTGAATTGTGAAAATTTTCCAAACAGTAACATGGGACAACTATGAGTAGAACGGCAGTTTTTTAAAGCATTTTAATTATCTTCTGTCTCTCCTGTGGAAACCCCAACGTTGATAGGGCTTTTCATTAATACCGAATGTTTTTTATAAAAACATGTGGGAGGAAACGGTTGTGCTGTGCGACAAGTTTACGATGCTATGCTTCACTTTGTAATGTTGCGACAAGTTTATAATGCAACTTTAAAATGTTGAGCTAATATGAGTTCTTCGTTTGTTCGTTTTTTTTTTCAAAAATTATGGCTTTATTCTGCAAAAATGGTTACAAACTTAATATTCAATGTATTGCCCATCGCCAGTCACAACCATATTTATTCTGGCAATTCACGGATCTCTTTGCGGAAATAATCTGCCGGTTTGTCAGCTAACCACGAACCGATCCAATTTTTTACTTCATCAAAATTGGAGAAGTTCTGGTCAACTGGCCATATTGCATAGATCGAAAAAGGTAGTAATCGGACGGAGCAATGTCTGGAGAATACAGCGGGTGGGATAGGATCTGGAAACGCTGAATCCAAGTATGTTTTGACCGGTTTCGCGACGTGCGACCGAGCATTGTCGGGCTGCAAAATAATGTTATCGTATTTTTGCTCGTACTGTGTTCGTTTTTCCTTCAGTGCACGGCTCAAACGCATCAATTTTCGTCGGGAGAGGTCCCCCGTGGTTTCATACGGTTTTAAGAGCTCATAGTACACCACACCCAGCTGGCCCTACCAAATAGACAACATAACCAGTTGTTCGCACGTGAAAAAAAACGGCGTTCGACGTCTCGTGGTCTCAATTTATACGGCACCCAATGTCCTATCTTTCGGATCGGATCATTCCCATTGCTTTTAAACGATCCGATATGGTTTGCTGAGCTACTCCGAGCGTATCTGCAAATTCTTGTTGCATTTGTGACGAATCTTGATCGAGTAAAGCCTCCATCTTCAAACTTTTTGGCGGTCTGGAACCCACTTTAAACCGTGAAAACCACGTCTGACACGTTCGCTCAGTTGAAGCATGGTCACCATAAACTTTCACCAAAATGCGATGACTTTCCGCAGGTTTTTTCTTCATACTGAAGTAATGAAGTAACACTCCCCGCAACACCCTCGTTTGTACGAAATTCGACACATTCGAAGTGGCAAAAAACTATGTTGTTTACGCTTCAACTTTTTGACATATAATGAAAAAGACGCGCAATGGCAGTAGCTTTCCAACGAATGTCTGGAAATTTGATTCACTGGAATAATAATCAAGCTACGCCATCTGTTGTAAAACCAAAGAAACTTACCGGTACACCTAATAGTTAGCTCAACGAGTTTGAAAATCTCATTCTCTTTATCTACAAGACATGGAAAGTCGGAAGAAAGAAGCTTTTGCGGCAAAAGAATTAAAGTTAATGAAACGGCTACAGAAATTTTTGGAGGTGAAACGAAGAAAATTTTGGAAGATGGGAGTCGAAAGATTGAAGGATAAAAATCGTTGAAATCGTAACAGTTTCATAAAATTGATCCGAATCAAAACGAAAATGACTCATTCTTTACTAGTGTTCAAGACTCTTCCAAATTTGATTACTAGTCTACACCTGGATTTTTTCTGAAAAATTACTGGAAAACCAAGGAATATCAGGGATTTTTTTTCGATTTTCGAGTACGATTATCAAAATATTCCGCCGCTCTCTTATTCTAAATTACCAACAGTATGTTGCAATCACCCTGTATGTTTCTCCAGTGAGACCCAAAACTTTATACTCATGCTTCATTTAGTCAATATCCGCTATGTTTGAAGTTATAAGTTTATTAAAGAGCTCCAAACTACTCAATTTTTTGTTGCTTATTCTTTGTCCTATGTCCCTGTTGAATCTTGGAGTCCGATGAGTCACAGACCATCTTAATGAAAAAAAAAAAAGAGTAAACAGCATCGAATATTCCAGAAGCTGGAGACTTTATAATTTCCTTGTTTTCTAAAAACCATAATTTATACGTCCACGATCGGTTCTCACATCGGTTTCGTCCCTTTGTTCTCGTTTGCCTCACAAACCCGGAGCGCGGAGGAAAAGCGGGAATCGGGCAGTAAAAACAATGGCTTGTAGCATAAATAAATTTAAAGACAAAAGAGATCCTGATTTCGGACCAACTGCCTGGCGAAGGGAAAGGTATTCCACATTGGAACTGGTCTGCCATAAGTTTTCCAAACAATGGCTTTCGTGATCATCTCGGCGATGCAAATAAGGTCTCCGAGTGTTGTTTTTTTTCGTTATCCCGCATGTCTCTTACCCTCCCCCATCCCATCTTCATCCGCATCGTTTAATTGGAAGCATATTTGTACGTTTTTTAACGAATCGGCTGCGTAGAAGGGGGTGATCGCGGCGCCGGATAGAGGCAGCTTGTGCAAAGTTCGATCTCAAATTTCCGTTTCACACTTTCTGCACAAACGAGCGGCGGACGTGGAGATCCAGGCCGCAGCGTCTTGAGTATCGGGTTGAAGGTTTACCGCCGTCATTCCACGTTTGGTGATAGTTTGCGTTCTTTCTGTGCGCAACGCGTCGCCATCCCAGCATAAGCAGTGGGCGTACCACGATTCGTGTGAATTTTTACGGGGAAGTATGGCCGGGTGTGTAATCCGATATGTTACGCTTCTTGTATTTTTATTGCACTAATGAAATTTCGATGGAAGCAACCGTGTTGTTTGCCACCACACATGTGCCCAGAGCTGGGAAATTTATTCGCTCAAGCGCATCACAACACGTTACGGTGCGAGTTTTGTTGGACAGCTGGTTACTATTTGCCGGTTTGGGAGGAGTTATCCCAGATTCGAATTAATATGTCTTTCTTTGAGCGAAGGAGTAACACGATACATATGTCGTCAACTTTAAATAATTTTTTTGATTAGCTTTGAATATTCGGTTTTTGATGTGTATTTTTTCATGTTTGTCAGATTTTCAAATATTCCTTACCTGTCAGAGTATTTCGTTTGTGTATCGGATAACTCATGCATGAAAAAAATATTGAAATATAAAATCCGGCAAAAAAGTTTTCCGAGGTTGCATAACAAATTCATTTTTAAGTCGCAAAGTATCTCCATTTTTTCTTCAGTTTCTTTTTGGATTCGTTTCGATATCCTTGTATGCGAGAAAAAATAGAGCTCAGTTTCTGTATCATTTTCAGTGATTTTCTCACATAACGTTGGATAATTAGAGCTGGAGATAAGCGTCAGAAAAAAAGGTATAAAATTTAAATTGTCCCTCGAATCCTTTTCGGGAGGCTCCTGTGGCGAAGAAACGAGTAAGACGGCACATATATCATGAATAGAGCTTCGATTTGATCTCCTTTCGAGTTAGATTTTTTTCATAAAAAAAGTGATCTCTGCCTGGCCTGGTAAACGCGTACCTTAGAAATACATTCGAAATCTCAACTCGGGTAGAGGCGAATGAACTGAAAAGTTTAAAACCTCTATAATTCATCACACTCACTCTCAACTCGGTACTGAATTAGAAAAAAAAATAGATTGTGTCCGGGAGACGACCGTTTCTCGATGCTGGGCTAAACAATTATCTTATTCAATTCACTCATGTATCACTTCGGACATAAAAACTCTCCACTTTACGCTCTTGTTGCCATCGGGCGGGGTTTGATTTGCACTACGTCTCCTCTCCAAGTGCACAGAACAAATGTATACGAAAACGAGAATGCTTCCAATTTTCGTTAATTTAAACCGTTCAGGGACTTGAAAATTGTAATGCACAACACAACAAACAAATCTTAGAAAAATCCGATTCGAAGGTAAATCATCGAAATCCGCTCGCAACAAAAAAGTTATTAACATTATTGCACAACATAACATTATTTCTTTAAATTATGCCCTCTTTTCCGATTTTGCACCCTCACTGAAAGACGTAGTCCTACGTCATCAAAAGATGCAAATAACTGTTCTCTAGGAATGTTCTTTTGTTTCAATGTATTTGATTATATTTCTTGGAGGTTCAAACTGATAACGATTTTTTGCTTGCGTATGATCATTATTCAAAAAATTTGATCGATTCAAATTGAACGAATTATTTTTAACTATGATTTAGGAAAAAAAACTTGAACATCCCTAATTTTGTAGTTGTGTACGTACGGAATGTTGCATCTATCCGCGAACTGATAATAGCTTTTCAGTAGGAATAAACGCATTTTCAAGGGAGTATTCTAGTGTAGAGACACGAATTTCGGACGTTTTTTCCGAGTTCCGTAAAAATAAAACAAAGAATATTTCTACTATCCGTTATATCATCATTCGTTCATCTATCATTGTTGTGCCATGGCGTATACGATTCCAGCCCTTCTGGGTATCTGAAACAATAAAAATCGAACAGATTCTGAATCAATAAAGATGCCGCGCTATCGCATGAACCTCGGACAAGTCAAAACCAATGTCCTGGAAAAAAGGTAATGAAGATAGTCGAGTTTCGAGCGACATGAGCGACATAGCATGCGCTGCCATAACTATTTCGCAAATAGTGACGTCAGTCGTTGTGTTTATCTTTGATTGCCCACCGCATCCATGTAAAAATGCTACCTTCAAAAAGTAATTTATCAATTAATATCGTTTATTTTTGTAGAGCTCCCGCTGAATATGAGGCTAATGTGATAGCGTGGAGTGAATATTTGTGAAATCACGTCGAAAAAGACGGATAAAAGTGATATTTTCATGTGCCATTTTCACTTCCCCACGTTCAAAGAAACAAACGAAGTTTCATTGTTTTACCGTTATGAAGTTGATGTTTCGAAGGCTCTCAGTGTCGGTGTGTTGTGAGATAATAATCGCCAATTAATCAAAATTTTACCGAAAATGTTACTGCTTTCGAGAACTAAACATACGACTGCTCTCTGGACCATTTTACCACATGAATAATCAATAATCAAGCCACGATAGAACTACCATCTGTTAAAAAACAACCAGTTGAATGATTTCATGAGAATTTTGGCTCAAATGATCATGCAACCGTGAGTACTCTCAACATTGTTTTGTTTCTTCTATATACATTCCAAATTGATTGCAAATAATTCCGACACGATATTTTGCTTGCCAATACAGAGACACTACGCCTACTGCTCCACCTCTATATGTACCTCATTGAGTCAAAACCATCTTTTTTGACAAAATGGCGGCCGTTTGAAAAACAAAGTGCGCTTTAGAACGTTTTTTCTTACGTTTTCCGATCTTTTAAAAATAGTAAAATTTAAAAAATATTATTTTTTAGAGGTTTATGCGATGAAGAGGTGCCTGCAGATTTTATCCATATAAATTCGACATGAATCGGTTCAGTAGAAGATATCGTATACGCCAGTTTGAAATATATCGTGTACGCCAGTTTGAAAAAAAAACTTGTTTCGAGAAAAACGCGTTTGAAGTTCATTGTTATGGCCGTAGCAGGTTAGATACCGCATCATTAAAAAGACTCTAAATCGGTTAGTAATAGGATTTTCGATAAGTCCTTTCTAGGGTATATTCTTGAATACCCAAACTACAAAAATATGAAGGAAAAAAAATCTATGTTTTTCAAATTTCTAGACTAGAATACTGCCTTAATATAAACATCATGAATGAAAATAAACTTTCCCGTATCAAATGTATATTTTATATGATGGAATAATAGATTTCATTGCAAACTCGGAGATGTATCTCTTAACGATTTTATTTTCTAATAATGCGATCGGAAAAAGAATGCGTTTCAAACGCACACAACAGTGCAGAAAGCAAATCATTAAATCACTGTTCATTTTATAGCAGTGGTCGTAGTTGACGTATCTGAAATCTGTTGACAACAGATTCTTTCGAAAACCTGTGTCTTTCGACAGTGAAAATTTCACGTTGATCCGTTTTGTTTTGAAGAAATGGTGCAGGATGCAAGATGAAAGAAGATTTTTGATTTTCGCCACCCACATTAAAAATCCGGCGTGGGCAGGTACTAAAATCGCGAAATCGCTGAAAATGGCTAAATCGACCATGTATGATGTGCTGAAACATTTTCAAATTTATATATGTTTAATTCAATTGAATTCGGAAATTGTCTCATTCAATCAATAATTTCACCGATACAAAAGCAAATGATGACTAAGTCAACGGTGGTCCTACATCATCTAACCTTTCAATATATGGGCCTATTCAAATGATTCGGGTCGTAAAAGTGAAAGATTTTGAAAGTTAATATCTCTTCAACTAATGAATGGATTTTGATTTCAAATACACAAATCATTAGGAAACTTCCCAGGTATGTTTTTGCACAAAACATGTTTTCCCTTCTGATTTGAAAGTTGATTTCGCACATATCACGTTACATTGAGCGAGAGGCATAATTTTTTCGCTGTGAAGTTTCAATTTTTAGCAGAAGCAACCAATCGACGGCTTTCCAAAAGATGAGAGTTTTGAGTTAGCTTTACAAATTGGCCCTATTAAAGACTAGAGATGAATGAACTGAAAAGTTTAAAGCGAATGAACCTTTACAAAGCTTCAATCATCCTGTAACACTATCGACATTACAAAATTTATGATGCGACAACACCATAGGTTCAATTCAGAACCACCGAAATTTTCTTGAAGAGTTTTTTCCAATCAGTTAATTCAGTCAGTCATTTTTCGGTTAGATTTCTCCACGCACAAATCACATCATCATTTGAAAAATTCGAACACATGAAAATAAAACTATACATTTAAATTCACAGCCCTCATTATCCGCTGAGGGCTGAGTTTAATTTTTCAATATTTGACAATATTATTTCTACCCGAGATTAAAAGTGATTCACTTCATAGGTATGTGTAATGTCCAAACAAATATTGATATTTTTGAAATTACCGTACGTAAGGTTGTTTGGTGCAAATTTTATAATATAGGGACATATTTGATGAAAAAAATCGTTCTATGTCTATGGTCTCAACAATGACGATGTTTTTAAACTCTTATTGAGCCTTTTAATCCTAATCTTCAGCTTTCACTTTTTTTGAGCTCTTTTCACCTTAAAATATCTGCAACACAGGGTTGTACCCACCGCGAGTAATCGGTTTCTCACATTACTCATTAAAATTGTTTATATATATAGTTTTGAAAAATATATTTAAGAATTCGGCTCCTTTAAACTTATGTAATTGAGCCTGTAAAAAAAAACGAATTAAAAAAAACAGGGTGGTAGGTTACAACCTGTGGTAGGTTACCTGTATTTTGACAATATGTTGAGTATATTTGTTAACATCGGTGTGAGAAATTTTCGGAATGCCGAGTTTCTCGTGTTTATGTTGAAATATTTACGGTTGAGTTTAGCTCTCGATGCGTCCTCAACGAAAAATTCGAGTAAACTATCGGCCATATTCAGGGCCGCTAAAAATTGCTGCTAGAGTCAGGGTAAATGATGTTGGTTTGTCCGACTAGGGTGTTTTCACGCAACTAGTGAATGCAAATCGATTTATGTTCATGAAAATCACATATAATCAAGACGAGTTTGGGTTTGTTGGACAGCCTCAAGTCTCTAATTGCTAATAATACCATAAAGTGTTCAAATTATCCAAATTTTTATTTTTTGTAACAATTTTCTTCAAAGAGAAATTATGATCATGGTTTGTTCATCTCTGATCATGGTTTGTCCGGAAAATGATCATGGTTTGTCCGGTTTTAGTAATCATAATTTTTTCAATGAAAAAATCCGGATTTTCAAGTAGATGTTGCATTTCTCATTGCTTGAGTTTACGGTCATCATATTGATCCATTTATAATTTAGGCTTTCTTCAGAATATTGCCTTTACTTGGGCATTTAAATGGTGTACAGCACTCAACACAGTTAAACTATATTTCTGCTTCGCGCGAAGGACAACAAAACAAAACAAACAAACTGCAGCGCACCAAGCGGCTGTCATATTAATCATGTGGACAAACCAACATCACTGTATCGAACAAACCATGATCAGAATCAAGGTCATCGAGATGTGTTAATTACATGATTTAGATATATAAATCTGATACAAATGGTGTGCAAATATAATGTTCACAATATTTGTAAGTGTTATAATCCAGAAGAAGTCTGAATACGTACCAAATAATCATCTGGTTATTGATTAAAAGTTAGCTCAAATGAGGGGTGCATTGACGACAACAGAAGATGGATTTTATAAACCTTTAAAACTTGTGAATCCGTAAAAATATTCTATAACATTCTACTGTAAGTCATGAAATTTACAATTTTATTTATATGTTTTGAAACATTTGAATACCTGATTTGACACAGGTGCGCTGAACTAGAGCATTCAAAAAGTGGATAAACCAAGATCATGTTTTCGACTGGACAAACCAGCATTATTTGCCTTAATTCTTAAATTTCGCCTCATTCTAAAATGAAATCGGAAATAATAAACAAGCGAATTAATTTCAATTTTGCACACAAGTATATCGAAGCAATAGATCGATATGACTTACAGATACTCATAAAACGCATCAAACCTCAATAATTTCTGGCGAGTCCAACTCGTCATTGTCAGTTTATTCAAAAAAGTTTATGACGAGCTGGACTCGTCGTTTCCATTCAAGGGGTTAAGGTTTTACATAGCGCTGAGAAAACCTCATTACAATGGTTCAATATCAAGGTCATTCACGTACGGGTGGTACGGCGGTACGAGTGGAGAAACAAATTCAGTTAAAACGCGTTTGAACGTTCAAGAATAGTATATTTATTTACTATGTTACGAAAAAATTGGTAAAACATATTTAACGTTACATCACCCTTTCTCCTGTCTACCAATATCAAACATGCGGCCCCTGGCTACGAACGTCGATCAATAGATGGGTACAGAAAGCCGCAAATAGCAAAAATAGCCGAGCTGAAACTCGCAAATTTAATCGCCCCATGATTGATTGGACGTTAATGGTACCGCAACATGCCCCCGACAAGATTGAGAAGTCGCTTGTTGTCTTGCGCTATCCCGTTAACACGGCCGCTGTATGATTGGGTGTAAACGCGTATACCTTTTTCTTTCATCTCCATTTTTCATCGGTTTCCCGTCCGCATGGCGAATAGCGGTATAAACGTTGATGAAGCACTCGATCAATCATTCTAACGCATCCCAATCCAAACGCTACAAACGGCTGGTTTTTGTAGTGCGTAGAGAGATTAGAAATTACCTGCGCTGTCACTTACACAGTGGAAAAAATGGCTGCCTCAAAATGCAATGGTCCATTACGGGCTACAAGGACTAAAACACTCGACGGAGCCATGTTCCGGCCATAACCACTCATCATCTGATTAATCGCACTCACTAGTCACCTCTCGAAAATCACCTGGAGGCCGATTTCTCAGTTGCCTTATCGGGTACATACCCGTAATATGTGCAACAACCATTTCGATTACTTATCGCAGCATTCAACGCTGTCAAGTATCGGTGGTTCGGACATTAAGCAGCACAAGACGAAGGGTCCTTTAGCACATCGGCAGCAACAAGCATAAAATCTTGCATTAACTCGCTTGTTGCCCCCTCACGGGCTGTTGCATGCATGCATGCAGCGATAAAAGTGCAACGGACACTAAAAATGTATAATTTATGCCTCAATGGCATACACACAGTTTAGGGTTCTCTCGTTCGACGCATATCTGCGCTGGGAAACGAAGAAGAAAACCAGTTCCAGTTGCCATAAACCATCGTTGGAAAGAACCGGTCAGTGAGGAAAACTTCTTCTTGGAGGGCAGCATCCACTCGAGGGCTGCACTTCAAGTGCAGACTGTTCAACACTTCTATGGTGTGCAAACTCGTGGAACTCGGGAACGAGAGCAGCCAATATTGTACTAGCTTGGAATGAGAAAAAAAACATTTTCATCCTGCGGGCTTGTAATCGTAATAATGGGAAATAAATCAATTTCCGAATGAGGAGAGAATTAACATTATTATAAATGCACACATGCGGTATAGCGTTAACAACTTATGCTCGTTGTGCGCTGGAAGGTTACTAGCGAACATTGCAACAAAACACATCTGGAAGAGAAGAGTGGAAGGATTTATCGCAAGATGAGGTGAGAAGTAGCGAGCCGAGTATTAACACGATCGATGATCACACGTTCTTTTTCGTCCGTCATCCTCTCGAAGGCTTGTCGCGCCTCGGAGTACTATATGAATCTGAAATTGTTGAGCCGGTTAGTTTTCATCAGTTATATCCACCCTAGTTTGTTGGAAGAAAAAGAGAGGGATTTCTTAACGCAAGCGGTCACTGGTCGAGATGCATTTGGTGCTAACATGGAACAATACTTACTGCATTTTCTCAACCTTCCGACTGCGTAATCGAATATCAATCAGTCGATGCAGTTCGTTTCGCCGCCATTAGCCATATATGGACGCCTCTGCAGCGAACCAGTTTGCACAGTGGAATATCCCTTTTCGGAAGTGATTCTTCGTGTCTTCCTCCCAAAGCCAATCTCCTTGTTGTTACCTCGTAAAAAAATGAGTAGCATACGTGTGTGTTACAACAAATTGAAGCATTTCTAATGCATTTCTCGAAGTCGCAAACAACCGAGCTGCACCCCGGTTCTGTGAGCAGCACTTCACCTGATCGATGCTGATGCACAACGATTCGACACAAAGCGTTTTTAGAACGCCGGTAATGCGCACAGTAAATATGTATGTTCGGCTACCTATTGAGACGATGCTGCTTTTAGATTGTTTGCACTTTGTTGGCTTGGCGCGCAGTTACAAACAAACCGCGGGGAGTTTGATCGGTGTTCCGCGGAGAGCCAGGAGAGGGCAGGTTCCCGCGAGGTGCTACTATTTGTTTGCCTTTCCATAAAAATAGCAAACTGGGCAACACTCTTCTGAAAACCTAGTCCGACGGGCTGTTTTGAAGGGGTAAATATTTGCTATTTGGCTAGCCTGCTTACACTCCACGTTGCTTCAGTGTCGAACGAGGCGATAGTGGATGGTTCGTATAAGCATGGAGGAGGCGCGCGCGGAGAAACCGCGGCTATCGAAACTGTGTTCTGTTTGCTGAACCTTGAGTAAATTGACTTTGACTATGGTGCACGAATTCTATTGAAATGAAGTGGATGAGGTACATAAATCTGCAATGGCAACTAAACCTTACACTGAACATGTTTAGGCATATCACCCTCCGGATATGAGATGCTGTGAGTTTAACCTATCACCATTCACGAATCTCGGGTAACTAACAAAAAAACAAAAGAAGATTCATCAATGAAAGGCCAGTAATAACAGTCAGAAAAAAAGCGAGTCGGACGGAATCCATCAGCATGTCTACATATTTTTCTACATTTGATTACAGTCCTTTCTGTAAATTTTATGTAACTTTAAAATATGTGTTAATATTTACTACGACAACCCAATTGGTGGAATATATGTTCGCTGAGCCCTCCGAAAAACTAGGACCCGGAAAACCCATCGGCTTTCCAATATAGTATTTGGAAGATTCAGGAAACATCCAACCCAAAAGGCACAACACAAAGGAAGTTTACACCATTGTCTTTGGAAGAAAAAATTACAATATTGGCTCAGCTGACAAAAGAAGGGTCGATTTTAAGAACGACTATTCATCGAGTGCCATCCTCGGCTATCCACAACTTTTGTTCTACATTATATTCAATACAAGGCATGTGAGTAGCTTTCCAAATCAACTAAACAGTTTTCCTGGTATTCCGCTTCGGGTTTTTCCTGATTCCCTCCAAGGTATATGCAACACATTGTTCGCATCCTAAGTAAACGGACGAGATCGCAGTTCCTGGAATATAGCCAAAGAAGAATTCTAACCATCATCTGGACGTTTTGTCTAATAAATGCAAGGCACGAATTTATTAGGAGCAGACTAGTACACTCTGTCCACCTTCTATAAGACCACCCTGATTCTTTTTCGTTGCAACACAAACAGTTAAAATTTCAACAAGATACATTCATACATTGTTTAATGCTTTGAATAAAGTATATTTAACGTCAATTTCGTTCAAAAGAGTTGTTTGTTTATTTATTGTGCTCAATGTTGGAAAAAATCATCTTAGCTAAGATCAAATGCATAGATTTTCGGGCTAGGTTGCATCGAAAACCTATATATTCCAAACGAAAATTAAAATGACAGATCCAGGCAACCATTGAATATGATTTGAATTCCTGGTTGAAAAATACTGTTCCTTCTTCCGTAAATCACCCCACTACCCGTTGAAGCCATCAGGGCCATCCAAATTGAACTTTTACGCGTTAATGAAGATAACCAATACATTGAAGAACTTTTCGTTATGGTATATAGCAAAATGTATTCTTTTGGAAACATTTTTTGTCACAACATACCATGTCCCACTGTCGGTTCATGTGAGCTTTGGCAAAACTCAGACGTCTTCCGATGTGAGATGGTGTAAGATGAGAAGCTTTAACCTTTGTGAGTTTTTTTTACCAAAACTTGACGAATTGTCACCTGAGTAACATTTAAATTGAAATATTGCTTTATTTGCGTAAACGATTTTGAGGTATTCGAAGCTGTTCTAGCTATTTCCCGCTTATCCCGGTCAGAGAGCTTCGATTTTCGTGGAGTTCTCTGCTTCTTACCGTATTCTTGAGGATTCGCCAAATAATTGAGCACTACTTGATGGGATCGTCCAATCCGACGAGCAATTTCTCTGATACCAACATTTACTTGGTGAAATGCATCGATTTGTCTTTCTGCTCTCTCTGTTAGCACTTTTCCCTTCGGCATTTTCCAGATTTATTGATCAAAACAACTAAAACAACGGAAATGTTACTGCGTTTCTCGTGAAAATCGAAGTGAGCGTATAACATTTCCTCGCCTCTCATATATTTTTAACGATTTTTCCCTGTAGGTGAAAACGGATGTTGTTTCTTTCAAGTAGGCGAGGGTTTCGATCTCTGGATGAAACCCAGTAAAGCATGCACTTTGGCAGTATCGTTGAATTTAGCTTTGAAGTCTATCAGTATACCGTTCTGAATCATGTTTCGGACAACATCATATTTTTTTTGGGGGGTCACCGTAGCCACATTGGTTGCGCGTTCGCTTAGTAAGCGATCGATCGTGAGTTCAAAACTCAGGGCCCTCATTGACCGTCTTTGTGTTATTACAGAATAACTACGTCCACGCAACAATCATCAGAGATGGAGATCGATCCATGGTCGAAATAAGATCGATTCATCCATACAACTGCTCTGCTCTGCAAGACACATCGAGCTGCTGTTCTATAAAATAACTCAACAATGTGAATGATCATTGTCACTGTCTCCGTTGTCCGGATAATGGATAATGGAAGAACAGAAGGAAAACTCTTACGCCTAAATGGCTACTGTGTAAATGTGTACCATATGCAATGGTATAGAAGGGAATACTCTAACGCCGTAAAACGGCAACTGTTTTTTTTATCCCATTTATTTATTTAAGGCTCATTAGCATTTTAGCAGTAAAGGAGCCGAATTTAGTCGTGTACATGTCACATGGTTATCATATCTATAATTAGCACATTACACAGTTGCCATTCGCCAGTATTCCTTCTATACCATTACATATGGTACATTCACACAGTAGCCATTTAGGCGTAAGAGTATTCTTTCTGTTCTTCCATTATCCAGACCACCGGACAGCGGAGACAGTTGCTTGATCATTGTCCCGATCACAGCCCGATGTGTCTTGCAGAGCAGAGCAGTTGTATGAATGAATCGATCTTATTTCGACCGTGGATCGATCTCCATCGCTGATGATTGTTGCGTGGACGTGCTATTCTGTAACAACACAAAGATGGTCAATGAGGGCCCTGAGTTTTGAACTCACGATCGATCGCTTACTAAGCGAACGCGCAACCAATGTGGCTACGGAGACCCCCCAACGGCAACTGTTGTAATGTGCTAATTATAGATATGATAAACATGTGCCATGTAACACGATTAAAATTCGTCTCTGTTACAGCTAAAATGCTAATGACCCTAAAATAAACAAAAGGGATAAAAAACATGATATTTCGAACACTTTTTTCTAATATCTTGAAATGCTCAATGCACTGATGATATAACTATAAAACTAATATCACAATTGCTTCTTTAGAGTAATCCCTTGGTTTCACTATCATTTCATATGAGAACTACATTTGAATTATAACATAAATCAGGCAACACTACTCATTATCGGTTGTGTTTGACGTTTGCTTAGCGTGAGAACGTAGAATTTACCCGTTCATAAATATTTAAATTTCTCCCGTGTTCCATCAGTTTTCATCATCGTTAACAGTTTACTGTGATTGCTTGGTGAGTGTTTCGCAGTTGACTATAGCATATAATCAAGTGTAATGTAATTTTCGTCCAAAAAATTACAAAATTTGATTCAGTGTCCGAAGTTTGATTCTTATTCGCTTCATTTAAAAAGCATTTTATTCGATGATATTTTTATGTTTTCAACCAAACGGGTATCAAAGTAGAAAGTTTAAAAACACATTGAACTAATTTATTAAAAATATCCACCAAATAACATATGTGCATGAAGTGTAGATCTGTTTTCTGCATCATGTGGCTTAAGCGTCCGAAATATGATTCAGAACGGTACCGAGATCTCAGATTTTTTCAAGACGTTCCAGGTTATCCGCGAACATTTTATAAGCGAAATCTATTAGAGAGCGTTGGCGAATATGCCATTTAAAAGGTGCATCAAGCCAAAGGCGAGTTTAGATCCTTCTAAACCACACAGTAGTTCAGCGACGAGGATACGACACGATATATCTTCAGGTCATCTGCATACATCAAACAATCGCAGCGAAGCAGACTGCGGATGTCTTTGGTGGAAATGTTGAAGATGAATTGTCCTAAGTGGCTTCCCTGTGGCACACCAGAAGGGATGTTGAATGCGCCACACATGACACCATTGAAATTCACAAACCCCACGCGACTTGTTAGGTTAGGGAGCGTCCATTTAGTGATCCCAACCGGCAGGCCTTTGCCTCTATTTTATCAACAGCCGTCGCGTTCGGAACTTTTTCTAAGGCTTTGGAAAAGTCTATATAGACCGTTTCGACCTGTTTCCGTTTTTCGAGCTTGCCAATCGGTCCATGCACAAACCTCATCGGGTTTGTAGTAGCTGAGGGACTTTTCGAAAATCCGTGCTGTCCAACAGATACTACATACCGAACGGGGCGGTAAAAAACGTCATCAACAATTTTCTCGATAGTCTTACCTAGACAATTCAGTATTGAGATAGTTTGCAGCATTGTGGATATTGCAGCTTCTATGGATTGTAGAAATTGATGCAATCTTCCAAATGTATCTAACTGTCAATGTGATGCTCATAATAATGAATTATTGGCAACATTGCCTTGTTTTGACATCTAGCAAAATATTTCAACAATTTTCAAAGCAAGGTTTACTCTGCAACATAAGTTTGAAGAGCATTGAGCATGTCGGCTTTTGTGCCTGGAAAACACGATTCGCGATTAGCATTGTGCCACTATTTGAAGAAAACTGTTGAAGAATCACATGGAATCGAAGCATACGATGAACATGCTATTGGAATTACACAGTCCTTCGCTGCCGTTCTACGCATATTTGTCCTATGTTCCAAAATCAGCAACTGAGAAAAACGCAATCAAAGTTTTCTCGCATATTTGTCTATCAAAATCTTTAAGCATTTCAATTTAGCAATACACCGGGTTTTTAAGAAGCACTATACTATTGTTTAATGAAATGTGATGAGATCCCCTCACTGAATCAATCAAGCTTGATAACTGGTTTAAAAAATCATGGTGAGACTGTTATGCCTAGAATATCAACATGGGACAATTGAACTTGATGTTGTTTTTTGATATACTGGGAACAAACAATATTTTGTTGTGTTTTTCCGAAAGATTATGCATAGAAACATAGTTCTATGAACAAATGAATGCAACACCTTCGCAGAATATAAATCTCATTGTTATTAGACATTCGCTAGCAAGGTGTACACGTGTTCCGGTAATCTTTTCCTATTTGTTTCAAAATTAATTCGTTCTTCCAAATCAGAAATGAGTGCATTAGCCCTGCTGAAAGTGTGACATGAAATTCTTGTACTTGAACCGATTTATTCGATATGGATTTACAAAAAAGACATGGTGGGACAGTTATGAATAGAATATCAACATGGGACAATTGAGCTTGATGTTGTTTTTTGAAAGCTGGGAACAAACTATATGTTTTTTTTGTGTTTTTCCGTAAGATTATGCATAACAACAACGTTTTATGAAGAAAAGTGAAAATCGTCAAAAAGTAACATGGGACAACTATGCAGTTCGGTTGATTAAAAAAAAAAAAGGTAATTTAGACGTGATAAAAGAAGAGCATGGGTGAACCGCAAAGATTTTTTGGACGAATATGACACTCCATTCAAACACAACAACAACTCGCGGATCAATTGGATGTGACTCAAGAAGCTATCTCCATACTGGAAGCCATGGACAAACAAGGATCCCGAAGATCGGAGTATAAGAGTCACATAAGCTGAACCGAAGACAACAGAAAAATCGAAAAAATCGCATGTGAAGTACTGTTCGAGTACATAAGTGTGAACAATAGATTTGTTTCGAAAATCTTAACCTTCAAATGTCTTGGGTAGAGTGTGATTACCAGCATTGTAACAATTCCCTTATATCCCATTCTTTTCCTGGAAAAATATGTCACCCTTCTAAACTCCAGCCCGCCGCGAATAATCGGTTTCCACATTACTAACAATAGATTTTAGAAATTTTTTTATATAAAATATATAGTTTTAAAAATATATTTTGGAATTCGGCACCTTTAAACTTATGTAACAGAGTCTGTAAAAATAAACGAATTTAAAAAAAAGCTCTTGGGTAAATCCAGAGGACGGAAGCCAATGCTCTGTGTTTGGTAGGATCATAGGGGATCTATCTACTTTGTGCTAATCGAACCTGCCAAAACCGTTAATACTGAACGCTACCGACTACAAAGTAATTTTGTAGCATTATATAATACTCCATCACACACTAAAGCATAGTTCATCTTAAATCTGGACGCACTGTATATTATACCACAGCGCTCCTAGTGGTCGGATCTAGAATGTTTTGACAGCACTTTGTTTTGGAATGTTTCCTCTATCAGTGCTGAAAATTTCAATACGATTCGTTTTGTTTCAAAAAAGTTACACGAGATGGAAGCCGCGAAACGAAAATTAATTTTGGACACCCACGTCAAAACCCCGACTTGGTCAGGTTCAAAAATCGCGAAATCTTTGAAAATGGCCAAATCGACCGTGTGCAGCGTTCTCAAACGTTTCCGTGAGATGCATACTATCGATCGGCAGGTTCATACCAAGCGTCATAGTGGAACTTCGATCGGAAACTGCATTTGAAGGTGTTGAGAACGATCAAGGCAAACCCAGGGCAGTCGGGCTATGACATCGCCAAGAAATTCAAAGCCGACCGGTGCACCGTCAGAAGGATTCGTCTGCGCGAACGAATACGATCTTATCGGGCCCGTAAGCAACCAAACCGGACATTGAAGCAGAATGTAGTAGCCAAAGGACGTGCCCGGAAGTTATACAACAATGTTCTAACGAAGTACGACGGATACATCTCCATGGATGGCGAAACGTACGTGAAGATGGATTTTGGGCAGCTTCCAGGCCAAAAATTTTATAAAGCCACTTGTCGGGGTGATGTCCCCGGCAAGTTCAAATTCGTTTTTGCCGATAAGTTTGCAAGAAAGTGTTTGATCTGGCAAGGTATTTGCAGCTGCGGACGAAAAACCCCGGTTTTTGTGACAAACAAGACCATGGACTCCAAAATGTTCAAGGAGGAGTGCCTGAGAAATCGTATTCTTCCGTACATTAGATCTCACAAAGGACCAGTAAAGTTTTGGCCAGATTTGGCAAGCTGCCACTACAGTGGTATCGAGACAACGGGGTGGATTTTGTCGAAAAGGACATCAAACCCACCCAACTGTCCTCAATTCCGCCCTATCGAAAAATATCGGGCAATTGTCAAGCAGAAGATGAAGAAGAATGGTAGGACGACTCGGGATGCAACAGAGATGAAGAGATGGCGGAATAAAATGGCCGCTGAGGTCAGCGAACAGGGTGTCCAAACTATGATGAGTGGTATTCGCCGAAAAGTTCGAGATTTCATCAAAACCACATCGGAATAATTTTTTTGTTATTTTTCCTTTGAAGTGCAATAAAAGACCTACATTTTGAGTACATAACATTTTTATTTCGTTCACATAGCTCCGAGATAGACCCGTTTTAATGCGTCCAGATTTAAGATGAACTATGCTTTACAACACCGGCCAAGGAAACGATTGAGTCATTCGCTTGGGAAGTTCTTTCACGTGCTGCTTACTCACCTATCTTGGATCCTCCCGACTACCATCTATTCGCATCGATAGGACACGCACTTGCTGTGCAGCGCCTCATCGGATAATCGGGAAAATGGCTTGGTGAATGGGTTTCTTCTAAAGAGGAATAGTACTTTTAGTGTGGCATCCGCAAATTGCGAGATAGATGGGAAAAATGTAAAACTTTCAATAGAAAGCACTTTGAACAGAGCAGAGATTTTCATTCTATTGCGATAAACGTGTATTTACTTCAAAAAATCTCTCAAATCTGTCCCTTTGCCCTATATGTAATAATGATGGTGAACTATTTCTAATGATAAATATGTTCAGCATAATCCGACACGGAAAAAACAGATTATGAAGATTGCTTAAATCGGTTTTCGATTCAGTAATATTTCATACCAGCGGAAAATCGTTTATTTGGTAATTCACTGCGCTGAGATCAATATTTTCCGACATTGGCACAACACTATTCGCAAGAGTAAATAATCATAAAATTGTAAGAAAAGATAGAGATACTGACGCACAATTTAACCTTCACTCACTGGAAATACCATATGTTGAGCAGAGATACTTTGTTTTCCACCATTATCCGTCTCAGCAGAGTGTGTGTTTGTTTGAAATCAATTATCCGATTCCGCTGCGCCGTGGATTTGGTTTTCTATTCCAACGGTTCCCCCGGCATCGATTGCGCTAGCCACAATTCTTCCAGAACAGGAAATAGTTTATTTTCCCCGTCTAATTGAGTGATTAATACGCTCATGCGCGGATAAATCGTAAGGGGGCCAATACACCGGAGAGGGACCCACTTGACCGCGGAACATAAGCGTTTTGTCGGTCGCAGGAGGTGGAGGGGGGGGGGTTAAAAGGGTTAAGTGTGAAAAACTTACTCTTCGCTCCAACCCGAACGGAAAGAAAATAATAGGGATGGAAAAATTCCGCCGACCACGTCCACGTCGGACCCGGGTGTACGCATAATTTAGATCATGTTTTTGTTTCATAGAGAGAAACGTTTTCTGAACGCTCAAATGAAGATTGGCTCGTTCCGACTGTGTGCAGCGATCTATAGTCATTTATTTCACAGCTAATTTATGACGCTTCTCTGGTCCGTCTCTACGGCGCGTTCTCTCCGGTACAGCAGTCGAAAATATGGTTCTTCTTCCTGCCGCCGAGCCGCGAGAGTTTTGTGTACACGCGGTTGCCGGAGCGAGAAAAATCTGCGCGAGCTGGGCGAAATATAAAGTAATTAACTAAACAAAATCAAACAATAAATTATCAAATAATAAATAAACATTACCATGGGGGATTTTTTCCCCCTGCGGTGTGGGTATGTTGGGAAATTTTATTGAAAACATATGTAGGTTGTTAGCAGGTTACCAACCTCTATTCAGGGCACGAGAATTGGATTGGTTGGATTGGTTGCACGGGTGTAAACGTGATTGATTATTACTGTTTACATATTATGAAACAAAATTTCTGCAGGATGAAGTTGTTGAAAACAGGTCCAATCGTTATCAACCCGTGCTATTGTACCATCAACACACGATCCTCAATTGCGTCTCCAAGTAGTTTGAGTTTTGATCGTTCACAAGTTTTACTCTCTAATGCTTGTTCTCCACGAACCTGTAAGCATGAATATTTCGGTCTGTATAATTAAATAGCTTGCCTCGAAAAGCTTTCTTTCGGATCCAGCCTAATGGTATAGTGCGGTCTGCCATTACGACGATTATGCCCTGATAGATCGATGGGTTTATTTGTTTTTAATTTTTTTTATTTGAAGCGCACAAACAACACTTGGTTTGGGTCCAACCGGTCTATAATTTTTCGACAAGGCTCCACGAGCAGACTTGTTCGTTTCTTTTTGTGAAAAAGTTGCACCTTTTATGCTTCGGCTTGAGATGTTGAATCATACCATACGAATCTTGAGATCGGGTGGTGACCAGTGTTGTGCTTTGATTGAACCGTTATTCGTGGGCAAAGGTCATTGAACTATAGAGCGCCACTATACTATAGAACCACGCCAAATCAACTAATATTTTAACTGTCTCAACTTTAACTGTCATTCATTCCTCGCTAACAACTTGATGGAGCTGGATGTGCTATTCATCACTCCTCAAGCATTGTTCTCGAAGTTTTTTTTTCTCTTCTCCCCAACGAGTTGGTTTTTTTTCTCGTGTGTTCTGTGGTGAATTAGTGCCCAAAGTGCCCAAAGCAACCAGAACCGAGGAAGCAGCGCCTCTGCAGTGGTCTGGATCGGCGTCTGTAGTGGATCAATAACCATAACGGCATCGTCAACACGTGGTTGACGCTCAGTTGAGTACAACAATAACTTCTGCTATTGTGTTGTCTCCGTAGCGCGTGACTTTTGTGTCTCCCTTAATAGGGTAACAGAGCGCATATCGGAACAACAAATTTATGTGATTATTTTTATTTTATTTAAGTTTTTTTTTTTTTTTTACAAGTGAGATAAAAAAATTGTAAAGCTAATAATCGTTCGTTCTAAGAATGGAGGAGGGTGGGGGTCTAGACATGGACATTTCAGACTCCCCCTCGCTTGCTCAAGCAGGGTGTAGTAAGTCCCTTAAACGGACTTCTATGCCCGAAGATTCTTCTTCTGGGGACGAGTCAACTCATACTACCAAGCCCCCCTCCAAAAAAAAGATTGCAAACCTTTCCCCTGATTCCTCCAATACTTCCACCCAATCATCGACATCCCTTCCCCCCTCTGATGTTACTGTCCCCACTCAAACCTTGTCCTCGAATTCCTCTCCTATTGTTTCCGCTCCCCGTGTCAGGGTTTATCCGGACGATGCGCCTGGCGCTGGTCCTTGGGTTGTTTTTTTCCGGCCCAAACCTAATGGTAAAGCCTTGAGGGTCGTACAGATTATGACAGATCTGAAAAGATACACCTCTGTTTCGGAAATTTGCAAAGTAAGACCGAACAAACAGCGAGTTGTCGTGACTAACCGAAAGGACGCGAACGATATTGTTGCTGATAAGCATTTCATCCTCGAATATCGAGTTTTTATTCCCTCCCATAACGTAGAAATTGGGGGCGTTATATCTGAAACGGGTCTGACGTGCAAAACTATAGAAAGTATGGGAGTTGGCAGGTTCAAGAGGCTTCCTTCGATGGAAGTCAAAATCTTGGAATGTCGCCAACTTGGAAAAGTTACCCAGGAAGGAGTAGAAAAGAAATTTACGCCGTACGACTCGTTTCGAGTCACTTTTGCTGGTGCCGCCCTCCCTGACTACGTTATGGTGGACAAATTGAGGCTGCCGGTGCGACTCTTCGTGCCAAAGCCCATGACTTGCAACAAATGCAAGTCAGTTGGTCATACAGCAGCTTATTGCGCCAACAAGGAGCGCTGTGCCACTTGAGGAGAGCAACATGAGGGGAAATCCTGCAGTGCGACTGAGCATAAGTGTCCATATTGCGGGGGATCCCCACACGTGCTCTCAACTTGTGAAACTTACAAGAGTCGCTGGGATAAACAAAAGCGCTCTTTGAAGGAACGCTCGAAACGCACTTTCGCGGATATCTTAAAGGGCGCTTCCCCACTGGCTCAACAACAACCATTACCAACAAACAATGTCTTTGCTTCACTGCCAGTTGACGAATTGGAAGCGGATACAGCTAACGGGGGCACACCGTTTATTTTCAAAGGGAATTCCCGGCGCAAAAATGTGTCCACTCCCAAAGTTCAACGACAAGTCCCATCGGTGGTACCCCATGTTAGCTTGCCTAAAATATCGAGTGCAGCGGACAAGCAAAATCAGGTTCCTCCTGGATTCCGTGGGAATAGTTCACCTTCGAACGACCCAGCACTCGAGGGGACATCAAAAACCCCAACTGTCCCTTATTTTGCGTCTAGCTCAACTTCCCAATCGGGATTTATAAAGTTGACTGACCTTGTGGATCAAATCTTCACGTGTTTTAATGTTTCCGATTCCATCAGAACCATTGTCATCTCAATGCTTCCAGTACTAAAGACAATTTTGCAACAATTGATGCAAACATGGCCCCTCCTTGCAATGATTATCTCTCTTGATGTCTAATTTGAATAGAGAGGTCGGAGATATCACTGTTTTACAGTGGAATTGTCGTAGTCTTATCCCTAAATTGGATGCATTCAAATTTTTAATTCATAACTTCAATTGTGATGTTTTTGCTCTGTCCGAAACTTGGCTTTCTTCGCGAGATGATCTCTCTTTCCACGATTTTATTATTATACGCTTGGACCGTGATGACAGATACGGAGGGGTGCTGTTGGGGATCAATAAGTGCCACTCATTTTTTCGAATTGACCTTCAACCTATTGGAGGGATCGAAGCTGTTGTTTGTCATGCAAACATTAAAGGCAAAGACCTCTGTATTGTCAGCTTGTATTGGCCTCCGAGAGCTGCGGTTAGCCGCAAACAACTTGTTGACATGTGCTCACTCCTTCCTGAGCCACGATTGATCTTGGGAGACTTCAACTCTCACGGAACTGCCTGGGGGGAACAGTACGACGACAATCGTTCATTGTTGATATATGACCTTTGTAACAGCTTCAATATGACCGTTTTGAACACTGGGGAAACAACACGTGTGCCTAAACCTCCTGCTAACCCAAGTGCTCTTGACCTCTCGCTTTGCTCGAATTCACTATCGTTAGATTGCAAGTGGAATGTAATCCAGGATCCCAACGGTAGTGATCACTTGCCAATCAAAATTTCCATCACCATTGGGTCGAATTCTTTTGAATCTATAAACATGGCATATGACCTCACAAGACACATTGACTGGAAAAAATATGCGGACGCGATTACTCTAGCCATCAATTCCAGAGATGGTTTACCTCCATTGGAGGAGTATAACTTCCTTTCTCGTTTGATCCATGACAGCGCGGTTCGCGCTCAAACGAAACCCATCCCAGGTTCCACCATTCACCGAAGGCCTCCCAATCCATGGTGGGATAGCCAATGTTCAAAGCTTTATGTAGAAAAATCGAATGCATTTAAAGCTTTTCGGAAACGAGGAACCATTGACAATTTTCAAACGTATTTAGACCTTGAAAATCAATTTAAAAACTTGATCAAAGGTAAAAAACGTGCTTATTGGCGAAATTTCGTGGGAGGTTTGTCACGAGAAACGTCAATGAAAAAATTATGGAAAGTGGCTCGAAACATGAGAAATCGCTCTTCATCGAATGAAAGCGAGGAACATTCACATCGATGGATTTTTAATTTTGCGCGAAATGTTTGTCCCGATTTCGCTCCCGTGCAAAGAATTGTTCGAGATATACCACAAGATAGGTGCGATCTTGATTCCGAGTTTTCGATGGTAGAATTCTCTCTTGCTCTCCTTTCAAGTAACAATTCGGCTCCAGGATCGGATAGAATTAAGTTCAACTTGTTGAAAAACCTCCCCGATGTGGCCAAACATCGCTTGTTGAATTTATTCAATAAGTTTCTGGAGCATAATGTTGTTCCGGATGATTGGAGACAAGTACGAGTTATAGCTATTCAAAAACCCGGAAAACCCGCGTCCGACTTCAATTCGTACCGCCCAATAGCAATGCTGTCTTGTATACGGAAATTGTTGGAGAAAATGATCTTGTTTCGCCTTGATCGTTGGGTTGAAACGAATGCCTTACTCTCAGATACACAATATGGGTTCCGCAGGGGCAAGGGGACGAATGATTGTCTTGCGTTGCTTTCTTCAGAAATTCAAATGGCTTACGCCGAAAAAAAACAAATGGCTTCAGTATTCTTGGACATAAAGGGGGCCTTTGATTCTGTTTCAATAGAGGTTTTGTCAGACAAATTACACTCTCGGGGTCTGCCGCCTCTATTGAATAATATGTTATATAACTTGCTTTGTGAGAAACATTTGAACTTTTCTCACGGAGATTCGGCAGTAAGTCGGTTCTCTTACATGGGCCTCCCCCAGGGCTCATGTTTAAGCCCCCTTTTGTACAACTTCTATGTAAGCGACATCGACAATTGCCTTACACAAAATTGCAGCCTAAGACAACTTGCAGATGATGGAGTGGTGTCTGTCGTAGGATCAAACGAATCCGACCTGCAAGGACCCTTACAAGATACTTTGAACAATTTTTCAACCTGGGCCATTGGGCTAGGGATCGAATTCTCCACGGAGGAAACAGAGATGGTGGTTTTTTCTAGGAAGCATAGACCAGCAAAACCAAAGCTTCAACTTTTGGGTAAACCGATCACTCATGCTATGTCATTCAAGTATCTTGGGGTCTGGTTCGACTCCAAATGTACTTGGGGGGTCCATATTAGGTATCTTAGTAAAAAATGTCAACAAAGAATAAACTTTCTCCGTACAATTACCGGCACCTGGTGGGGAGCCCATCCCGAAGATCTTATAATGTTGTATCGAAGAACTATTCTCTCAGTGATGGAGTATGGCAGTTTCTGTTTTCAATCAGCTGCCAAAACACACCTCATTAAACTCGAGCGAATTCAGTATCTTTGTCTCCGTATTGCGTTGGGATGTATGCCCTCAACGCATACCATGAGTCTCGAGGTTTTGGCAGGCGTACTCCCACTAAAAGATCGCTTCAATTTATTATCTCTTCGGTTCCTCATCCGGTGTAAGGTTATGAACCCATTGGTGATCGGGAATTTTGAGCAGCTGATCGAGCTAAATTTTCACTCCGGATTCATGAGTTCATATCATGAATTCATCTCTATGCAGGTTGATCCTTCTTCGTATATTCCCAACCGTGTTTGTTTTCCTGACTACATCAATTCCTCTGTGCATTTTGATCTGTCCATGAAACAGGATATCCATGGATATTCAGATTATCAACGATCGAGGATCGCTCCAACGATCTTCGATTCAAAGTATGGGGGTATCAATTGTGATAATATGTACTTTACTGACGGGTCCTCTATGAATGAGTCCACAGGATTTGGAGTGTTCAACGAAATTTTTAGCACCTCCCACAGTCTTCAGAATCCTTGCTCAGTGTATATTGCTGAATTGGCAGCGATATACTGGGCGCTGGACAGCGTCGCCTCACGACCTGTTGAACACTATTACATTGTAACGGATAGTCTTACCTCTGTCGAAGCTATCCGTTCAGTGAGGCCGGAAAAGCACTCGCCGTACTTCCTTGAGAGAATACGAGAAATTTTGAGTGCTTTATCCAGACGCTGTTATGTCATTACCTTTGTCTGGGTCCCTTCACATTGCTCAATTCCGGGTAATGAGAGGGCTGACTCATTAGCAAAGGTAGGTGTGATTGAAGGCGACATTTACCAGCGTCAAATCGCCTTCAATGAATTTTTTTCTTTAGTCCGTAAAAATACCATCGCTAACTGGAAACGCAAATGGAACGAAGATGAATTGGGCCGGTGGTTTCACTCGATTATCCCTAAGGTTAGCCTCAAACCGTGGTTCAAAAGTCTGGACTTGAGTCGGGACTTTATTCGCACCTTCTCCCGAATCATGTCCAATCACTGTTCGTTAGATGCGCTTCTCTTTCGTTTCAATCTTGCCAGCAACAATCTCTGCGTCTGTGGTCAAGGTTATCACGACATCGAGCATGTTGTTTGGTCGTGCGAGGTGTATCTTGTCGCCAGATCGAATTTAGAAAACTCCCTTCGGGCCCGAGGAAGACAGCCCAATGTGCCGGTGAGAGATGTGTTGGCTCGGTTAGACCTTGATTACATGACCCAAATATATGTTTTCCTTAAAGCTATCGATCTTCGTGTGTGATTGTACCTATGTCCTTATACCCTCCTTTTCATCCATTGCGAGCGATTGGCCCCCTTGGTATAAACAGTAAAATAAGTTGAAATGTAAATATACAATAGATTTAAGAATCGAGTGTGATCATCAACATTGTAACAATTCCCTTATATCCCATCCCTTTCCTGAAAGATGTCACCCTCTAAACTCGAGTAAACCGCGAGTAATCGGTTTTCCACCTTACTTAGGAAAATTATTTATGTATAGTTTTAAAACATATACTTAAGAATTCGGCTCCTTTAAACTAATGTAACTGAGCCTGTAAAAATAAACGATTTATATAAAAAAAAAAAACTTTAACTGTCAACTGTTAAAAAAGTTGAAATTAAAAATTAACTGTCTCATTGAAAACACACTGCTTGAAATCATCTACAATCTGTCCAACTTCTATAAGACCACCCTGATTCTATTTCGTGCAACACAAATAGTTAAAATTTCAACAAGATACATTCATACATTGTTGAATGCTTAGAATAAAGTATATTTAACGTCAATTTCGTTCAAAAGAGTTGTTTGTTTGTTTATTGTGCCTAAATATTATAATTTCAGCTGTCCAGTTTGTATAAGACGATTTTAAAATTCATAAGTAATATCAATGAAAAATTCAAAACGATCGGCTGATTTACATGTCAATAATTGGCAACCTTGCCATTTCGGCTAACAACTTGGAAAAATCGTGTTGAAATACTATTTACAAAATTCTGCTGAACGGATTTCTCGATATTTTTCCATGTTTCTGAAATTGCAACCTTGAGCTCTTCAATCGTGGTGTACCGTTTTCCCTCAGTGTAGATTCTGCGTACAAGGATCACCCTAGATTTTCAACAGGATTCAAGTCTGGCAAGCGAATCGGCCAGTCCAAAAAAAATAGTTTTTGGTCCTTAATCCATTGCTTAGATTCCTTGCTGGTATGACTAGTAGCATTATTCTGCTGGGATGTGATTTTTTGTGACAATATTCACACAAAAAACGGTAACAGAGAGGATTCCAGAACATGTATGTAATCCTTGAATGATGCGAAAGCTATATTGAGCTTTCCGGTTGCACCGAATCCCGCCCAAACCATGCACGAGCCTCCACCAAAATTCCTGGTTGAAAAATACTTTTCCTTCTTTCGTAAATCACGCCAGTGAACATAACCTATACATTGAAGAACTTTTCGTTATGGTATATAGCAAAATGTATTCTTTTGGGACCATTCATTGTCACAACATACCATATCCCACTGTCGATTCATGTGATCTTGGGCAAAATTCAGACATCTTCTGATGTGAGATGGTGTAAGATGAGGAGCTTTAACCTTTCGAGCCCTCTTCATGTGAGGATTTTTTACCAAAACTTGACGAATTGTCACCTGAGTAACATTTGAATTGAAATATTGATTTATTTGCATAAACGATTTTGAGGTATTCGAAGCTGTTCTAACTATTTTCCGCTTATCCCGGTCAGAAAGCTTCGATTTACGTGGAGCTCTCTCCTTCTTACCGTATCCTTGAGGATTCGCCAAATAATTGAGCACTACTTGATGGGATCGTTTAATCCGACGAACAATTTCTCTGATACCTACATTTTCTTGGTGAAATACATCGATTTGCCTTTCTTTTCTTTCGGTGAGCACTTTTCCCTTCGGCATTTTCCAGATTTATTGATCAAAACAACTAAAACAACGTCGCCGCACGACCTGTTGAACACTATTACATTGTAACGGATAGTCTTAGCTCTGTCGAAGCTATCCGTTCAGTGAGGCCGGAAAAGCACTCGCAGTACTTCCTTGAGAGAATACGAGAAATTTTGAGTGCTTTAGACGCTGTTATGTCATCACCTTTGTCTGGGTCCCTTCACATTGCTCAATTCCGGGTAATGATAGGGCTGATTTATTAGCAAAGGTGGGTGCGATAGAAGGCGACATTTATCAGCATCAAATCGGCTTCAATCAATTTTTCTCTTCAGTTCGTAAGAATACCATCGTTAACTGGCAACGCAAGGTTAGGTTAGTCTTAACCATGGTTCAAAAGTCTGGACTTGAGTCGGGACTTTATTCGCATCTTCTCCCGACTGATGTCCAATCACTGTTCGTTAGACGAGCTACTTTTTCGTTTTAATCTTGCCGACAGCAATCTCTGCGTTTATGGCCATGGTTACCACGACATCGAACACGTTGTTTGGTCGTGCGAGTTGTATCTTGTCGCCAGATCGAATTTAGAAAACTCCCTTCGGGCTCGAGGAAAGCAGCCCAATGCGCCGGTGAGAGATGTGTTGGCTGGGTTAGACCCTGATTACATGTCCCAAATATATGTTTTCCTTAAAGCTATCAATCTTTGAGTGTGATTGTTCGTACATCCATTTCCCCTCCTTTTCGTCCTTCGAGAGATATCGGTTTCCTTCCTACTAACATTAAAATAAGTTAAATTGTAAATACATATTAGATGTAAGGATAGTTTTAAGAATTAAGTGTAAAGTGTGAGTGTGAATGAGAATGTGAATGTAAATCCTCCTTACATTTCATCCTTTTCCTAATGAAAATGTGACACCCTTCTAAACTCGAGTCGACCGCGAGTAATCGGTTTCCTATTTTATTAACCATAGAACTAAGTAAACATGGTCATAATTTCTAGTAAAATATATAGTTAAAAGTGTGGCTCCTTCAAACCTATGTAACTGAGCGTGTGAAAATAAACGGATTAATGAAAAAAATAAAACACTTGAAAAATATGAAAATATTCGTTTATGCTCAGCGCTTGCACACACACATATGAAAATCATGCAGTGCATGGTAATTAGCAATACCTACACACTATAATATAAATTGAAGCATTGTTTGTTTACAAAGTATTGTTTGCAGCAAGATCATCACCTGGTCTTATAGAAGTTGGACAGAATGTACATCCCTTAAAAAAGCAGTTCCTAGGTCAAAATAATTACAAAGTAGTAGCACCAATTCAATCGCAGTAGGCGAAGCGAAAGGTTGCAAAATTTTTTTTTTTTTTTATTAATTCGTTTATTTTTGCAGGCTCAGTAACTTAAGTTTAAAGGAGCCGAATTCTTAAATATAATTTTAAAACTATATATATAAACAATTTTCTTACGTCTATGGTTGGTAAGGTGGAAAACCGATTACTCGCGGTGTACTCGAGTTTAGAAGGGTGATATATTTTTAGGAGAAGGATGGGGTATAAGAAAACTGTAACAATGTTGATGAACACTCAATTCTTAAATCTGTTTGTATATCTATAGTGTTTTTACATTTCAACTTATTATACTATTTATAGCAAGGGGACGAATTACCCGCAAAGGAAGGAAAGGAGGGTATAAGGACATAGGGACAATCACACACGAAGATCGATAGCATTAAGGAAAACATATATATGGGACATGTAATCAAGGTCTAACCGAGCCAACACATCTCTCACCGGCACATTGGGTTGTCTTCCTCGGGCCCGAAGGGAGTTTTCTAAATTCGATCTGGCGACCAGATACACCTCGCACGACCAAACAACGTGCTCGATGTCGCGATAACCTTGGCCACAAACACAGAGATTGCTGCTGGCAAGATTGAAACGAAAGAGTAGTGCATCTAAAGAACAGTGATTGGACATGAGTCGGGAGAAGGTGCGAATAAAGTCCCGACTCAATTCCAGACTTTTGAACCACGGATTGAGGCTAACCTTAGGGATAATCGAGTGAAACCAACGGCCCAAATCATCTTCATTCCACTTGCGTTGCCAGTTAGCGATGGTAAGTTGCAAAATTTTCACCAGCATTTTTTTTCACTGCGATATAAGTTTAGAAGAATTCAAAACCGTTATTCGAAAACCGTCCGAGCAATTGATGAATGCGGCGCTTTTGATAAGTCCTCCGAGCGTCACATTCACGTATGATAATGGCGAGGTGTTTCATGTGACATTTGCAACGGCCAGAGGAAACCTTCGATATGAGCGTCTGTTTGGAGTGCCAATCGAAGTGGGCGAGAAGTACGCGACCACCGTGTTGTCGAAATACGGGAAGATACATCACATGATTCGGTGCAGACGCAGGATATCCAATACTCAACAGTGTGCACATATGGAGATTTCCACTGACATCCCACCGCAACTACACGTACATCATTTCCAAGCTCGTGTATTTTATGAAGGTATGCGTAACAAGTGTTTTACTTGCGGTAGTCCGGAACACTACAAGACGAGTTACCCGAAAAGAAAATGGGCCTCTTACCGTTTGAGACAAAATGATTCTGAGTTCACGTCCTATACTGGAGCATTATTAGGAATGCCGATCCTTCCAAAGCAATCCACGTCCGAGATGCGGGATAAATCGACCAAGCAAAAAGATGTCAACTATAATAACGAAGGGCAAATAGTTGTCGAATTTTCCATGCCAGCTGTATCCGCTACGTTACAAAACGACGCATCAACTACTACAAGGACACCAACCGATGCTGTAGAATCGACATCCCTGCAGTAGTTCTATCGCACAAGCGTCAGGTGTAGTGCTAGCAACCCATACCGGTTGTAAGTAGCCGGAATCAACTGATTGCCTGAAGGAGCAAAAGATTGACCATCAGGAGTGGACTACAACGAAGAAACGAGACCGCACGTCACGGAAAGATGAACGAGGAACATCAAACGGTTCGGATTCGTCGGAGGCGGGGAATTCAAAGAATCGATTGCTCGAAAATCAATCCCAGCGTACACGGCCGCGCAGCCATCGGAAGGAAGATAAGTACTTTCGTATTGTTGATTGCGAAATAAATTGCTCTATTAATATTGTCACCAGTGCTTGGAACTATCAGTTTGACATCAATCATTTCAGCTGAATTTCAGACCACATTCGATCATTAAACCGAAAATGAACCAACGCCAAGCCTCACAATCACAGCTAGCCACTGACAGTTAATTCAATCACTTTCGTTCATTCTCTTTTTCGCTCTGCTCTGCGTTCACGGAATGTGAACGAATGGAAATATCCCTAGGTTTGTCATTCATTGATCTTAATACGACAGTTCATTCACTATCAACATCATTCTCGGACAACTGACAAAACGGTAAACAAACGGTAAGAAAAGGAAGTACTGAAAATTCGTAATAGTGACAGCAAATTAGGATAGCGTTGCGAAGTGTGAAGGAATGGAAATATCGATGGAATCGAGCCTACAATGGCTCATTGGCCAGCGAGGTTGTGACATCCTTCCACTTATATTGTGTTGCCTCCTGATGATATTCAATCGATGTCTGAACGTCTCCCCCGTAAGTGTGTCGTTTGTCTCGAAATTCAGATCAAACTGCCCCAGCTAATCGTAATCGCTAGATAATTCCGAGTGTCGCAATCGAAAACGGTGGATGAAATTGTCAGCGTTCAGCTTTGGGTGACGAAGTTTGCATTCGCTAGTCAAATCGATTTTGCAAAATGCTTCCTCGTCGTCCGAGCTTATGTAATCGTTAGCAATCTCTATGAATGTGCAAGCTGATCTTGCTCTTTTGTTGGCATTTCCGCTTGAACACTCATTTGCGTTGCCAGAGTAATTTCAGAAACAACTGACTTCAGAATAAGCGAAACTCTCTCCCAATGAGAAAATCACACACTTCTCAGGATATTGAAAATGAACAGTCACAAGGAATGTTGTTTCAATGGCAATGAATAAATGTGAATGGATACTCATGATTCGAACTTTGAGAAAGCTCAGGCAGAATGAATTTGAATGAACACATCAGTAATTTTTTTTGACGTCGAATGAATGATAGCAGTATCGCCAAGCAAAATAAACGCGTTACACTGATACGTATTTTCGTATTTTCAATGTTACTTAATAAGCTCGATATTTCCAAGCCCTGATTACCACGCTCGATTTAAATAGTATCATTACAGTTGCTAACAATGCTATTTTCATGGATTTTGTAAAAAAGTACGATGTTGATATGGTATTTTTGCAAGAGGTGACATTCGAAAACTTCTCGTTTCTTAGTTCGCATAACGCTCTTAATAGCATAAGTGAGGATAAGAAAGGCACATGTATTCTGTAGAAGAAAAACTTAAACTACAATCCTTCAATTCTCGATACTTTTGATATTATTACATCAGCGATAGTAAACGATATAAATTATATCAACATATATGCTCATTCAAGTAGCAACATGTAAAAAGAGGAAAAGATGACCTATTTCTTAACCAAATTAGGAGGCATTAAACTGTTTTAAGATGGTTCAACACAGATTTCTGCATAACTCGAGAAATAATGAAGCAAATGGAACCAAATTTGGCATATGAAGATTTTGGGGGGCAATAAATGTTTCTATACTGGTTTGACACTCCTTCCCCTCTCTAAAGGGGGGAGGGGAGCTGAATGGGCTGCCATACAGATGAAACACAAATTTCTGCATAACTCGAGAACTAATCAAGCAAATCGAGCCGAATTTGGCGTGTGGAGGTTTTAGGGGGCAATAAATGTTTCTATGGTAATTAAACACCCTTTCTCTCCTCTCTAAAGGAGGGGGCTGCCATACAAATAAAAAAAAATCTGCATAACTCAAAAACTAATCAAGCAAACGAAACTAAATTTGGCATATGGAGGTTTTAGAGAACAATAAATGTTTCTATGGTGGTTCAAAACATCAACACCCACTCTATGGGAAAGGAGGCTGCCATAAAAATGGAATACAAACTTCTGCATAGCTCGAGAACTAATCAAGCAAATGGAGCTAAATTTGGGATGAGAGGATTTTTGAATTCATGGTTTGATGGAAATAACACACCGGAGGAGAACTATTACAAAAACCACTTGATCAAAAATGGATGAATATTCCTCTTAAATACACGAATACAACAAATAGCAAACCTTCTTACTCTCATATGACACCATGACTTCATCTGAATAGAATGACCCGAAACCTTGTTTTCAACTTTCAATCTGCATGGTGGAGTACGATTACGAGTTTGTATCATTGTACATCACAGTCCGTATATCAAAATAATTACAAATTAGCATTGGAAAAAACAAATTTTGCTTGTCCCGCACAAGACAGCAGTCAACATGCACATGAAACATAACACCGGTTGACAGTTAATTTGAAGCAAATATCCCTCTCGGAAAGTGTAAACTCCCACGGCCGCCGAAAGCAAAGGTAGCTCAAATCCATTTGTAAACAAGTTGCAGACGAGCGGCTGACGTTCGTTGAACTGCAGCAAAGCGCTTTAATTACCTAGGAGGCGCAAACAGCGGTCTAACACTGACGCGATCGTTAGACTGCATGTTAAACATGGAGCTGTTTAAATTTTCGTTTGGTGTTCGGGAGGGGATCGTAAAAGCAAACCTAGCGTAATAAATCAGAGTGATAAGTGAATTCTGGATCCAATATGCTGTGGTACTGTGTACACGGTTGGTCCCAGCCAAACCAGTTCCGTGCCTCCACCCGGGTTCCCAGTGGCCTGTTTACGTATGCTGCACGAGGAGCTGTCATTTAATCATGTTACATCGCGTACACTTTTCGCCTCCATCATTAGCCTTCGGAGACCGCCAGAGTCGCCGGTTCGAAAGGTATACCGTCGTTTAGAAACCAAATAGTTTCGGTACGAGCGCGGGGTCGGAAAGATATGCGCAACGAGGATCTTGAAAAAAATACATATATTATACCGGTTAGCTCGATCCACACATAAAGTTTGAGGCAGCTCAAATGAGTCTGACGCGCTCGGAAATTTAATGAGGTGCCGCCCTGTTTGTTTATTTTCGCGGGCATACACCGAAAGGGCACTAAAAAAAGCGGGTTATCTTTTTGGACATGACAGTTGAGCCATCCACCAGATAAGTGAACATGTTTCCTAATGTTGGCTTTTTTCCTATTTGAATACTGATAAACATAGTTTAATTCGTTCGGGTCGCAGAGCAGACTGTCGTTGTCGTCTGATATGATCTTGTTCTAATTCCCACTTAAACACGGTATTATCCAATTTGTTATAACGGTGAGTCGCTAGCGACGCCAAAGAAGATTGTAAATCACTCACCGAAAAGTTCATCTGCGTCAACCAATCGAACGACGAGCACGACAACAGTTTGCACCGCAGGCAATCCCCAGGCGGCCAGCTGGAACAAGGTACTGTACGAGGAATCCGACTTTTCGGAATGATGATCTCCGCTCAGTTCGGTATTTAGAAGTCGTCGAACCGATTTACTCCAGCGCAAACAAAGTATAGCCCACCTGAAATGAAGAAAAAAAAGTTTAAATAAACATCATAAGTTGAGGTTGCTCAACAAAACTATAGCAGTATTTTCAGCTCATTGAAAAACCAATTCTCCGATTCCATCATCCGATCCCTATAGTTTCTAATTAATCTCATCCATCAGTTGGCAACGATTGTCATTAATTGGAAAGCCCCGAGCTGTCTCCTTCGGCTAGGTGGCAATGAGGATCTAATTTATTGGGTAATTAATTGACCAATTCGATTCTCGGTTCATTTCCGCTTGCTGTTTTCTAGCAAAGACAACTGGACGCTGTGCGATCAGTTCGGAATCGTTTCGGATGAAATTATAACCCCTCAGTCTCGATGGAGCGGTTTGAACTAACAACAGCAAGCGGTACCACCGACTGGCGCAATAAATCGTCGACGGGTTAATTTAATTCCCGCTACAGCCATGACTGGGTGTAAATCAGCCAGCCGGTCGGATACCCGTCCCGTTGTGATTAGTAGCGCAGGTTCGAATCTCTGAAGACGCCAGTGATTGGGTCGATAATCCGACAGCGGGAAGGCTGTAAAGTTTATTGCTGTAGATCTACGCAGCTCAGCGTATTCTTTTAAATTGGAACGATTTCGTTGCCTAGCGGGTGATATCCGCGGCGGCTGAACGTGATAAAATGGTGGACCGAGCGAATTCGCGCTCGGCGAGGAGCACTGACGAAAAATGAGGAATGCAAACAACATTTGTATATCTATTTCACCATATGAAGTTTGGTACCGTTTGGTACCGAAGTTTGGGGGGCAAATTGATCACCGATCACCGTCTTGTTGAAACCACATATCATTGATGTTAAGATCTTCCAATTCAAGCCATAAACAGCAGTGCTCGGCATAGTCAACTGAGGGTAGTCAGCTGACTATCTGACTGACCATATCCGTATTCAGTCGAAAATGGCTTTTGGCTTTTTCACGCAGTTTCTCCGCCAAAACGACTAAACAGTCAGTCGGGCGTTTAGTCGCTATCTCCCTCTACCGACTCGACTATATCATTCCATTCTTCCCAATCAAATTGTCTTCGGAAAACGAATCGGAAATTTCCTAAGATTTGTTTGTATGCTATATATTATAATCCTCTTGTGTGTAAACGGTTTAAAATGATGAAAACTAGAAGCATTTCCGTTTTTCCATACATTTATTCTGCTCATTTGTGAGCTTCCCAACCCGTGCCGTCAACAACGAGCAACTTATCGGTGAGCAGCAAAGGGGACTGATTTGAAGTCTCAGTGAATAAAGAAAAGAAGAAGATTAAGAACGAAAGGGGAATGTTTGCCTAGAGCATAAATATTGGATCTCGCTGAGGTAAACTTTCAGTATCGTTCTAGATACGAAGCAATGAACATCGCTTGTTCTTCATTGTTTTGCATCATCACATGTCTTCGTTTCGGATTTAGCTGTGGACGTGACCAAATTACTTACTCGCTGATGTCTCTAGCATTGCAATCTTTACATCAAACTGACGCCATTCCATTAAGGTTCTGAACTACAGAATTGTGTTGATTCCCCACATTAGACTATCATCGGCTCACCAAGAAAATAATTCAGTTCAGTAATTTTGTGTGTGATTTGGTTTCGAATGAGAGCGAGACCGGGAATAATAATAGAAAGGGCTTCTGTTGAGAAGAGCGCCAAGCGGAGATAAGTGTGTGTGGCTTTGTGTGCGTACGTGCGTGCTTCATAACCCATACGTAAAAATAGTACATCTTCACTACGCCGCAACCCCTTTTATATCTGCTCCCGTGTGCATTGGCCTTGTCGCGATGTAATAATCGCTTAATTTTTTTTTATGCTATGATGGACGATTGTTTGGTGGTGCAAATTATGCAGCCGTGATGATAACTATAAACAATAGCGAAGATAGCGGGAGGGAAATATTTGCGCTAGGGTATGAGTAATGAAACTCTGCTGAGGCAAATATTCTGTCTTTTTCAATATACCAAGCAGTTAACATCGCTTGTTTTCCGTCGTCATAAGGGCTTCATTACCTTTGAAATTGCATTAATGCAATAATTATCTGGAGGATACCAAGCTAGATCATCGTGAATGCCGTGCTGGAATGTTATGAGTTATTTGGGTTCGCGTACCAATCGCAAAACTGCCTTCAACTAGGATTGCATTTGCGCTAATCTTGATCATAATGAAGCAATGCTACTCTTTCCGATGTTATTGAGATTAACAGAAAGAGTTTATTTCGTTTATTTTGTCACCAAGAAAGTAAATGTCGTTCTGAAATTTGTATGTGATTTGGTTTCGCTTGCCAGTAGCAAAACTTTCTCCACTAAGGATGACAGCTGCGCTTATCTCGAACATGAGAAAGTAATGCAATTTTTTTTTGAGGCCAGTAATATTCACAGAAGCGTTTTTTTAAATAGCGCTAAATGATGAGTGTTTATATTCCTAGTCGCTTCGAGCCATCAATGTATAGCTCCGTATGCATGCTATGTTGAACGCTTGTTTGGTGCTGGTTGGTTTACGTTGTACGAACGATGTCTGTCATTGTTGTTGTTTCCATGCGGTACCAAAGATAGATTGATGTAGTGATGAGATGTGGAGAAATGGTGCTGGTGCAACAAGTATATAATCAACTGTATCCGAGTGCATGTCAATTGCGAAAGAGGCCATCGGAATAGTGGAATAGCGAAATAGTAAATTTTCAATGTAAAATGGTCGTGTCTTGGACACGACCTCCTATATTTTTTTTTGTATCGTACACGAAAATTACTCACACGTATAAAATAGCGTACAGTGTGTGTGCGCTATTTACTAATACTAACGCGAGGACCTTTATAGCATACTTCATAAATGTATAAGTTCGTTGGTTTGAGTCCACGATGGGTGGACAATAAACCGCCCATTGATGGGATAACTACTTTTTTTGCATCAGAAATCAAGTTTTCGTTCCTCTTTATATTGACGTAAAGATAAGATTGTGTACGCAATCTCGTCCCTAGGGGGGTAGAAATGTGGATTGAAGTCAGTTGAATGAAGAGGCAGATTTGTATTCATTAGTCGCGTCAGTTAGAATAACCATTGACTGGACTAGTTCATCAGTCATCCTCGCTAGTCAACGCTAGTCAATTCATTTTTTGTTGACGGCGACTGCCAGCGCAGTTCTAGTCGAAGCGAAACTACTGAGAGTAGAGTCGGTCTTCATTTTTTACCATCGAAGATTTCGGGCGCTGGTATTCTAACATGTCGCGATAGTGCTCTCAATTGACGCTAACCTGACGGTGGTTCTCATCGACGAAGAAATTCGGCCCAATCACTCCCTCCGGCATGAAAACCACACCAAACATTCGCGAAAAATTACTGATTTTGATGATTTTGATGATTTGTGATGAAAATCATCATTTTCCATCATTTTTCCATTTTGGTCAACTGGCTTTAGTTCTTGAGTCAATTTGATCTTGTAACGATGTAACCCAAGATCTTTTCGCAAAACACGTCACAATGAAGTTTGGGAGATGCCCCATTTTTGAGAAAGCCTTGAAATTGACTGATTTGGGTCATTTAGGATGGATTCACTTGCGGGCGCGATATTTTCATTGCTTCGTGCAGGGCAGCTTCTCGTTGGCACGGGAACATCCAACAGCGAAAATGTAGTTTCAAATTTGGTCACTAAACTATGCACAGCCTGCCGGCTGGGACGATTGTTACAACCGAAAATTGAAGTAAGCGCTTATAAAAATGCAACCACCGACTCCGAATTTCGGTAGTAATTTTTGATAATTATTAAGCGTTGCTCGTTCGTGTACTTAACCATGATGAAAATGTTGATTTTGAAGAATATTTTGACATTAACCAATCTATAAAATGTTTTAAGGGTTCGTTCCCACGAAGACACAAAACTGTCAAGTTAGAGTAGTGGGTTTTCCCTTGAAATTTATGCTATATGACCTCACATTCTAATAAAAAGTCTCAGTAATGGATGTAACGGACCTTAGTTTGCCAAATATTAGAAAATGAGTCGTAATCGTTATCAACATAAATATGGGAGAAATTATACAACTCGAAAGCGAAAAAAAAACAAATGTTTTTGAAATCCCGATGGATTTTTTTAAAACATCTCAGTTTTTTTTAAATGATAGAAACATCTATGACCTCTTCGATTTCGATTCTTTGAAAACCATAGAACATTGATTTTTTTCAAATGCTCCACCTAAAAGTTAACATTTGGGGTGCAGTCCAGTATTTTTTTAGAAATATAGTTCTCTTAAATATATCTCATTTGCTGATAAGAGATCGGAAATCGGTCCACATGTTCAATCGACAAAAATGCGAATTGTCAGATTCGACATCCTAATTCGAAAAAATGTATCCTGAGCACAAGCTGAAAACGCGTTTAATTTTTTGATTTTCATACCATCTGATGGAGAATGTTTTTGTACTTTTGCAATCACACGCATACATTGTTGTTGTTCATGCGTTGTCAAAGGTAGATTGGAGTGATTAATAAATGTGGAATAATGTTGTTGATGGAATAAATGTACAATCGCATGAAAGAAATAATCATCAATTGACCATTTTCAACATAAGCAAAAAAATACTTTATTGCAATATTCAATAAAAAAAACTATACAAATTAAATTTCAAACAACCTATCGGTTTAAGGTAACGACGTCCGTAACGATCCATCCTCACGTGTTCGAATGAAAGTCGGCAAACGCCCACAAAGCACAGGAACCTCATGCAGTGTATCACCTCCAATCAGGACAGGAAAGGAAGCCACAGGGTCGGCCGGCCGGCTTTCTATCGAAGACCGCCGCCACGCCGAAAACAAACAGTGGATCAAAATTTCTCCTCCTAATCTATCATTCCTAATTATGGACAGACAAACATTCTAAACCGGCAAACAACCGAAACTGATGCTGGCGACGAAACTGCGTTTCTGAATAACAAACGACCACATGCCACATATATTTTCTGCTTGTGTGTGTGCCTGTATGTATGTCGGGAATTAGAAGCTGTGCGCTGCAGTGGAAATTGGGAAAGCCGACGTGAGCTAACAAGAGCTAAGTCAGATTGCCAAGAGAACAATAAAAAAAACGAGCATCGGGGGAAAGAAGCAAAGAAGGAATACAACGTATTATTACCGAGTTGTTTTTTTTTCTTCCCTCTAATCATTTGGGATGTCCGTTTTCTTCCATACAACGAGCAATAAAAAGGAACTGAAAGAGGACGAAAAAATATTCTTCTGTGTTTGATTCTGACTATTCTGAGCCGCAACATCCGACTCTTGGAAACAGTTATACATTCGGTCGAACATGAAAAGCAAGAAATTGTATCTCGGAACACGTAGGCAGTCTGTCGATGGAATTGAGGGTCTCCTCACGAAGCCTCAACTGCATTACTTTCAATTTCTTGTTATTTGAATGATGCAGTGACCCTTCTCGAAAAAGCTCGTTTGTATCGAGCACAGAACAATAATACAAAACGATTATTTTCCTATGAAATCATATCTCATTCGAACACGACCAGCGCGTAGCCCCCCACGGGACCCGTTCGACAACGGTGATGATGTTCTTGGATACTGTCTCTCTATAGCACCGGCATGAGGTACTTTTGGGGCCTTTTTCGCCTGAACGGTGGAAGTGGGAAACGTCGAAAAGCAGGCACGATGATGGGCGTAACCCGTTGATGGCCGTTGTTAGTTCCAGAATAATGACTACGAGCGTCTCGCAGCATTCCCTTTCCACGTCTCGCCTTCCGTAATGCCAATCCGTGGCCGAGGTCCGTGCATAGGCAAACCGATGTAATTAATTTTAACAAGTCATTATTAAAATCCCGTTCGTCTATGGCTACTTCCCAGGTCGACCTAAATCGGTTCGAGTTGGCTCGAGCTTGGAGCAACTTTGCTTTGGCACCGATCGGCTTGTTAACGTCGATCATCATCACCAACACCCACACGAAGACCCACAAAGAGGTGCCGCTGTCCACTAGTTCATCTTTTGGTTCACTCTCCAAAGTGGATATGGATGATTTTCGAAGTGAATAAATGTGCGAACAAATTGGAAATATTAATGTGCCCTGTCACGAAGATAGCTCAGAGAAGCAAATTTTGCCAACAAGTTATTTTTATATTATATATTTATATTCATACAACATGCTCCCCCTCCCCACCTTTTGTCTGGGTGCCCCGTCAAGGATCCCCGAGATGTGTCACAAACGACCTTCTTGTGTTCGGCGCGATCGTTCGAATTAATACTGTACGTTATCGCTTTTGACATATTTCGAAAGTGTTAAAATCAACAACTGGATTATTTCCAGCCGAATTCTTCGCCTCTCTCGCTTTGGTTTCATGTTCTTCGGGTCCATACTCTCGGAAAAAAAGAAACATAAAAATAAATCCCTCTCCGGTCTTATCCGCGTTGACTGTGTCGGATGGCAGGTATTTTCGGCCCAGGCAGTCCTCGTCCCGGGATCCGGTGAGTCAAGCAATGGACGGAGTGAAAGAAGTAATCAAGAGGCGATTAAGAGTGATGTATGAAGCGGACGCCCAGGGACCCAGAAGAGTCACAGGAAAGTGGACAGGTGGGATGAGAGGAAGCGAAATGTAAAGCCAGAAAAAATTCACAGGGACGAAGTCGATTGGAATTAAAAGATTCAATAGCTTCGTAGGTTCGTTATCGCAATTGATCATAAACTCAAAGAGATTAAGATGAGTGTTTACGGGAAAAAATATTGTATATAAAATACCTTCGCTTCAACCCTGTTTAAAACGATTCGATGTCGAGAAAAGGTAGAATTACGCAGCTTGCACAACTCTTCAAAATATTTGACGCTTGTTGATATTTTAGCAATTTGGTATGCAATTTATTTAACCCAAAGCACGTGAAGCAAACTGCATTGCGGAAACTGCACCGAACGAGCCCACATACTTGCACACATACACAGGCAGGAGAGAAAACACACAATCTTCGCGCCCTCCTCACGAGTTGATTAAAATCTGGTTTGTTTCACTGCTCGAGTTGTTTTCACCTCAATCATTTTTCTAGCACCTTCCGTTTCTCTGGGTAGACGTCGTTTACGTGTTGTGTATATGTTTCCAATCAACGCGAATGGAAAAAAAACATTTGAATGTTTGAATTTTAATACAGATCTAGCGATAACTTACCACCACCCCGCTCCCAAACCCATGAACGATTACGGCAGAGCTCTATTTTAGATTGACGATCAAATGAAAAAGGCATTATTCCTTAAATGGAATCTCGTTTGGGACTCTTCTCTCCGTGCGAGCAAATCATCAAGTTAACATCACGCGCGGCTAGCACGAACACAGGAACATGATAAATCATCCGAACTGGTTCGATGATTTTTAAGTTGATCACACGATCGATCTGAGATGGATGGCGAGAGATTCCAAGGGGGAAGATTGAGTAGAACGTTGTCAAAAGTATGAATGATTCATTTTTATTTTCAGAAAGAAAACAGATTACCGAACTAAACCGATAAGATGCGGGATGGGCAAAGGGATTAGCCATTATTTCCACAACATGTGATAGATTCGAATCATTTGAAGAAGATTCGGATAGAACAAAGGGCAACGAATGGGAAGCTGCACCGTCATAAATATCAAAAACAAGGAACATCTTGGTTGAGACAGAAAAAGGCAATACGAATTCCACTCAAAATCCGACTTATTCCCACAAAAAAATGTGTATCAATGTTCTGTTGAGTTCACGATGAACACCATGGACAAAATAAGAGTATGGATCACTTGATAACCAATCATAAATAACGATCACTCAACACGAACCACCAGCAATTCAGAATCCCTCGGTTGGAAATGTTCGCCGATGCTTCGTATAGACCATTTGCCAAGCGCCCAATTTTTTTTCCAATTTGAGAAAAGCAAAATTATTGTCATTCCTTTTCAGTGACAAAATTTCACCCAAAAATGAACCATCTTTGCGTTCATTTACAGTGAAGTCAATGATATATAGGTATCGGATCTCCCTAAAATTATTATCGACATCCTGAATATAATTTCGACATTCGTAAGACTTTGTAGAAGGGAAACAATAGGCATATGCTTCCTCTCTTTGGCATTAGTTGAATCAATTATCATCATGTTGATGATCAAAAGATCATTGCAATTAATTTGTTTCAGAACTTCAGCTACGGCATTGCTTGGAATTTTACATGTGGACAAATATTCAAATATTCAATATTTCAGTCGCGGAACCTACATAAACATTGTCCAAACTGACACAATTTTCCTGATAGAACTGTATATTGTAAAGATTGATTATATTTTCAATATGGTCTGCCATTAAAAAATATCCAAAAGTGTCCTAAAAACCTCCAGATGCTCGAATGCAATGTAATAGCTTCGAACTTTCGCTTTGAAATAATCTGCTAATATTGTTCACTATGCTTGTAGCCTAAGACAAAAAAAAGTTAAATAAATAATCGTTGCGGCTACCCGTCATAGTTCTTACGTAGTTCTTGTCTACTTGAACAACCAAAATAAAACCGGAGCGGTTCAAAACGCTCCAATATAAGTTTGACAACACATTCCAATGAAATTCACCGCGTGGCTGACGATTGTAACATTTTCCAGGGATTACACAGATCTATACACAGACACAGGTCTATACTATGGAACTTACATTCTAGTGTAAACAAGTCTAGACACGAAATACGTTAATTTATAAACTTGAAAATGACGGAAAAATAAAAAAATGGGCAAAACTGTAGAAATTTGAAAAAGCTGGTTATTTTTTGCCTTTGGCTGTTATACTGGCATGCTCTAAAAAACTGGAAATATCCAGTCAAATCTGGAAGATTGGGCTCTACGGCAAATTAAGGTGACTCTCCCAGAATGAATTAGTTTCTCTCTCATGTATCATGTATGTAAGTATCAACATAAATAGAATACCAGGTGAATTACATCGCCTGTGTGATACGCACACTATCCAATACAAAGATGCTAATTTTAAAACACACGCTTTTTTTCTTTGCCTACCACTACCGATGTTTGAGTTCACGATGGATAACAAAGGAGCCGCCCATTGATGGTGTAACTACTTTTTGACGCAGGACTACATGTTTCTGAATGTATGCCTAACATAGATTTCAAAACCACGGAGCCTGGAGAAATCGACATTGAAATATAGATGCAAGCAGCGGGCAGCGTTGCCATTGTTCCAGTTTAAACTGAATTCTTCCAGTTTTTTTTTCTCGATCCAGTCAGACAGTAAAATCCTAAAATTTTCCAGTTTTCCTAAATATTATCCAGTTTTATCCAGTTTTTTTAATTCACATTGTATGAATATTATCCCTCCCCTACCTATCCTTTGACCAATTTTGTTTCTTGATATTTATCGTTCAGTCGATCCAAGGTGTATTTACCTTGGATCTTTCTTTTCTTACACATTCTAATCATTGTTATTGTTCTTCTGCTTACACATTCGAACTCAATATGGTGTGGTGCCTACCTAAGCAAGAATGTACTATTGAATTTAATTAATAATCGGATGTTCAAGGTCGTTTAAAACATCCTGAAGTTCAGACCAATTGATCTACCATTTCAACCACGACTGGGGCTAAATTCATAGCAAGAAATTACACCTAAAATGGTTCATGCAGCCCGTGGCTGTGCTGGCTTTGAGTTTACATAAACATCAGATGTTATAGGTTCTCAAAATAATTCTAGAGTACAGACGATCATATAGTCTATGTGCTCCATTAACTTCAATTGATATGAATATAGTACCCAAGTAATCTTGCTTCCGTTAAAATCAATGAGGTATGATAATGGTCACGCAAAGGATTTTTAGTTTAAAACTGCAGGGATTCTCAAACTATTTTGGGCAAGAGACCCCTTTTCCAGAATGAAGTTATACAGTAAACATTCACTAACTGGGCGAAAAAGGAAGACCAGTTATCGACATTCGCGTTTTAACTGGTCCGGCATGTTAAACGTCAAATAAAATCGAGGGGAACTTCAATGAATTGTTTGATTCGCGTAAATCATTAAATTGCATAAACAAAAGGTTTCCAATGGAAGTTTCGCATTGAGTGCGAAAATAGGTATGAAATATAATTTGAGGAAATTATTTTTCCGTAATTTAATCAATGTTTTTGTCATTCGAAAATAATGTCAATTTTCATAACATTTCAAATTACATTTGAATGGCCCTCACAGCAAACCTTCCATTTGAATATGGCGTCGATTGTTTATGAAATTCTCCTTTTTAACTGGTCCAAGGACCAGTTAACGTTCGCCCAGTTAGCGAACGATTACTGTACCTCATACCCCTCTAGCCAAATTTATTTCAAAATTCTATCTCTAGTTTTTTCTCCTATTCATACAAAATAGTTACCAATTTAAAAATTCTGCGGTTGGTTAAGTGACGAAACTTGACGTCATTTTCTCATTAAAATTCAACAAAATAAATACACATTTATTAAATATCCAGGTATTTAATTTTTGAAAAAGAACTTTAAAATTAAATTACCCTCTCGACTAGTAGGAAATACCTAAAGATACCTCATTTTGATCATGATAAATTTGGTTTGGACAAGCTTTATATAAAAAGTAAAATATCAAAGAATAAGACCAAAAAATGGAAGAGAAATAGCCAAGGAATTTGATTATTTCAATACCAAAGTAATACTTGAGCAATATTGTTTTGGTTTTGAATGTGCTCATTAATATTGGAATAATATTGGGGGCCTGATCATAAATTATTCCAGAATTCCAATACATAGATCACTGCATAAATTATAACAAGGAGACGTCAGTTTGCCATTTATGCGTGTTCGGTTTCAGCTTCCATTCGTTGCAATGCAATGCAAATGAAAAACGAACGGAGCTGATACAAACCACGCAAAAACTTCAAACCGAAGTCATTTCAAACTGCTCGAATGGTATGATTAATTAAAGGTTTTTTCACCATTTTCTGAATATAAATACTTCACGAGTTTTCTAAAGGGATTCTATTTATCAAGTGTTGGAATGGTTAAAAAAAATCATTTTAGTTAAATCAAGCCGATCTTCTTAAAATAAAATGGTTTTACAGGATCCAGTTTTCTTCCAGTTTTTTAGGAGCAATCTTCCAGTTTTTTGAAAAATATTGTTGGCAACCCTGGCAGCGGGTACTTTTGCACTCGCTTGCGTCTCTGCAAATCGGAATGTTTCCCTAACACAAACTTCAAAACCATGGAGCCTGGGGGAATTGGCATTGCAGATAAAGTAGAACCCCGTTTATCCGCGAGCGGATATTCCGCTGTGATGATTATGCGCGACAGCGAGTTCCATAGTAAATAAGTCATAGGCCTTCCAGAAATTTGTCAGTGAGCGATAGGCTCACGCACTTTTTTTTCAGTCGTGGCTTTCACATTATCTGACCACTGGTGTACATGACCTTATAGATGTATAGTTTAATGATTTCTGTATTGATAAAACATAGTTTTCATGCTGAAATATCTTTTTTTCGTGTTTGGATCTCATTTTTAGTCCTTTAATGCGTTATCTGCGTTTTTTGTTATTAGCGGTAAGCTAGCCAGACTATTCCGCGGATAATCAAGGTTCTACTGTACATGCAAATCGACAGTACTTTTTACCCCATGCATTTTTATACTCCGGAATTCGTTTTTGCTAACACGCTACAAAACCGGGTACAAATGCAACGATTTGGTTCAGTCCTACAAGATTGCATTGGAACAAATCCCTTCATGTCGGCAGTTCACTGAACTTCTACGCATACCGTTTGATGATTAGACAAAATATTGGTATCTATTTGCAGCGATAACTACTGCCATTATGCATGAATTGACCTAAATTGAGATTTGTTTGCAATTGAATTCGTAAATTGTTTCCAACACTTTTCCAATTTTTTTCGCCGTTTCAACCTTCCTTGGGCAGAGATAAACACAATACATAGGGAACTCAAATCGGAGCATCCATTCTCGCCAGGATATTCGATCCGATGTGACAGGAAATTGTAACATCTTTGCTGCTGCTAATATAATTTGTATGGTTGTTATAACTGCTTCACGATTCGAAGTATACTGAATGCTCCTTACCGCTAGACCGCCACTTTTATATATTTCTGGTTGGCTATTGAATACATAAGGAGCGTGGCCTGCACTATATCTTCACTTCTTTTGAGGAACTGAACACCTAACGATATGCACAAATGAATGCGAGCCGCCGCAGCTTGCTTTATGGTCAGTGATGATCATGAGGTTCTGAATTATAGAGGCTTGGAAAGGCAAATTTGAAAAACTTCAACTAGATGCGGATGAAATCTCCGAGCTTGAAGTCTCCAGCAACAACAACAACTTTAACTAAACTCTAGGCTATGTGATATGAGTGAGGCACATCAGTAGAAAATCAATCGCATACGCATATTTCATTACACAAGCCCGTATACGTATTGAAAGAGCAACTGAAAGAATAAAGATTGCTTGTACAAATCTACCAATCAGAACGTGAGGTTTTTGTTTAGATAATGTTTGATATCTTTCAATTGTTCGAAAGGTAGTTTGATAAAATACAATTTTTTTTTCATTGTAATAAATTGTTACGGAGTGCCCAAAACGATTGATGCACAAATCTCTTAAATCCATCCGGAAATGACCGAGCAATAAGCGTTCGAAATTGGACAGATTGCGTGATGCGAACGCCTGTCCGTTTTTCAATTCAATGCTACCGACTTTACATGACAATCTTTCCTGTATGCTGGATTGTAGTAGTGAATCCATTTTTCGTGCCTAATAGCGATTCGATGCAAAACAAGACTTCCTTTGGCGCTGTTCAAGTAACATTTTGGGCATGCAAAATTGCCGTTCGACATCTCTCGCTTACAATTTGTATGGAACAATATTTTTTTGCTTTTGGATGTGCAACATATACCGGGAATTTGTAATTTTTGAATATTTCCGCTGAATATTTTTCAATTTTTTGATGTAGGACTACGTCTTTCAGTTCTATACCGGGGTGTAAAATCAAAGTTTCGAAAACGAAAACGTTACGCCGGAGACCGAGATTTTGAGCGTTAATAGCTTCTAAACAACTGAACGAAATGGTATGATAAACACTTCATTCGAAAGATAAAATATCTACGCGTTATATACTTGTTACTTTTTCATCCAAAAACTTGTTTCAATAGCCTTAAAATTGCTTTCAAAACAGGCTATTGAAATCACCAATCGGTATATAAGCGAGCGCCGCTCGTAAACCCACTCAGTTAAAATTGAATAGCGATTGGAGCATGTTGTCGCTGTTGTGGTGAAGCTAACTTCGTTTATCTTGAAAGTGCTGATGAACGGTGTCACCAAGAGCCTGTTTGTGCACCTTAGGCCAGAAGGGAATCCATCAGGAGGAGAGTGATGCCACGGTTCCGCTTGAAACATCGGAGCAGCCGCCACACACACATACACGCGCGGAACCCTCGTTGATATCATCGTTGCTGAAAAATAATCTACCAGTTCCCCTGGGAATTGAAAAATACATTCATGCGAAAGAGTTTATTTTAATGTTTTCCATCCATACAACACTGCAACCAAATACATTTGATTTTGTGATTTTTCAATCAATCGCAATTGACAGGGAAGCTTCTGAATATTATTTTTCCCCATAAGTAGATCATTTTCGTATCCAATATTGGATGCATAACATGAAAAACCGAAAATTTTTCACATCGCGAAAATCATGTAATTTTCGAGCGATTATTTGCTTCCTACTCATATAATGCTGCGATCAAATACATTTCGTTTTGGATTTTTCAATCAAGTGCGATCAAAGTAAGACCACGTCTTTCTGCAATTTATTAGAGGTGCAATGAATCTTAAGGAATTCCCGATCTACGCGCACTGGCAAACGATGTTTACTCAACAATTTCTCAAACGAGAAATGGGTGTTGTGAGAAAGGATTAGCGAACGCAATAACGACAAACGGGAGGAAGAGATGTTTGGAGGTTGAAGGAAATTGGCAGAAAACATCTCCATTTTATCTTTCGAATAATGTGATTCATACCACTTCGTTTTACCAGAAAGAGATTATTAATGTTCAAAGGAGGAATCGAGTCCTCCGAGGAAATTACCCAGCGAAAATTAGAGTCGACTATCGATTGCGGCATTCGTACACAAATAATTTTATAATGCAGTTTCATCAAAGTGATTTCTTCAATATGGGGATATATTCACTACATCATGTCATATATTTCATATTCTTCATTATAAAATCCTTATCCATGGCACCTATCGGTATCGAATTATCATCGACACCACGATTTTCAGTAAATGCTCATTTCAGTTCGGCCTGCAAAAAACTTTTCTGAACTCTATAATCCATCAAATTTGGAGCCCTGAAAGGGCCGTTGATTATATGCTAAACTAATATAGCACGCTCTCCTCGGATACGATGGGTCAGCTGAATGTCCTTGGGCATGATATGACGCGTTTTGCGTGGATAGCACACAAATTGGTATCTTCGAATAGGCCTCCTGCAGCGTCATAATCGCGGAACTTTGGAAGCGCAAATCGGTTTTAAAGTCTTGAGCAATTCCACGAACCAAATGCTGCAAAGGTAGATTGCGGATCAGCAATTCGGTCGACTTCTGATAGCGACGAATTTCACGCAAAGTTCCCGGTCGATAGCGATGTGGCTTTTTAACACACTTCCTGTGACTGGTGCGCTTATCCGAGCTGCTTTCGTGGTGCCTTACCACCGAAAGACTAACGAGCTGTCTGCTTGGTCCCTCAACAAACGAGTCCTCACGGTGCGAGAGTAGAGTAAAAAATGCACGAAAGCAAAGGAAGCATGATATTATAAACCATAAAAGTATAAAATGTAAACCCCTGCATACTAATTTGTGTGCTATCCATGCAAAACGCATCACATCATGCCCAAGGACATTCAGCTGGCCCGTCGAATCCAAGGAGAGCGTGCTATATTAGCTTGGCATATAATCAACGGCCCTTTTCAGGGCTCCAAATTTGATGGATTAGAGTTCAGAAAAGTTTTTTACAGGCCAAACTGAAAGGAGTATTTTCGTTTGGATGCCATTCAGCATCGAAAAAATTCCGGAAAGATCTATTCGTTGGTGAAAAATAATCTGCCAGTTCCCTGTGAATTGAAAAATACATTCATGCGAAAGAGTTTATTTTAATATTTTCTAACCATATAACACAGCGACCAAATACATTTGATTTTGTAATTTTTCAATCAAGTGTAATTAGCAGGAAAGATTCTGAACATTATTCTTCCCCATCAGTAGGATATTTTCGTATCCAATATTGTATGCGCGCGCAACGGAAAATGTTTCGCATCGCGAAAATTATATAATTTTCAATCGATTATTGCTCAGTCGTCGAAAGTTTCAAACTCAGAGAGTTCATTCCCCTCTAGTTTACCTTCCGAATTGTCATCGTAAACCACACCTTCTCTCGATTCAATCACGCACAAAAAGCATACTTAAGCAATATTTTGGTGGTGAAACGCAATCTGTAACCGATCCATCAGAAGAAGAGAAGACGACCGCGAGAGTATCAGCACCGAAAAACGGTTCCGTTTGAGACATCGAAGCAGCCGACATACACACACACACATATATATACGTGCGGAACTTCTTTCGTTTAAATATCATCCAGCATCGAGAAGATTCCGGAAGAATATTGTCGTTGCTGAAAAATAATCTGCCAGTTCCCCTGGGAATTGAAAAATACATTCATGCTAAAAAGTTCATTTTAATGTTTTCTAACATATAACGCAGCGACCAAATACATTAGGTTTTGTGATTTTTCAATCAAGTGCAATTAACAGGTGGTTATCGAGTTAGCATTAACCACTGGTGGTGGATTTCGAGAAGAATCCGGAAAGATATCGCTGCTGCAAAATAATGTGCCAGTTCCCCTTGGCATTGAAAATAACATGCAAGCGAAAGAGTTTATTTTAATGTTTTCTAACCATATAACACTGCGACCAAATACATTTGGTTCTGTGATTTTCCAATCAAGGAGAATTAGCAGGAAAGCTTCTGAAGATTATTCTTCCCCATCAGTAGAATATTTTCGTATCCAATATTGGATGCATAAAACCTTGTACCTCTAACGTAACGCTCTCGTTTTCGAAGTCCCCCAAATATTAATTTATTCATTCATTCAGAATGGATTCAAATCCAACTTCAAACAAATGATCACTGAATCAACGATAGTCCTACGTCACCATTGCGGTTATACCATAGATATAACCCACTTCCTGTTTTTTCTCAAGTTGATACTGCCACCAGTGGTCTTATGTCAATTCTAAGCGCGATCTGTCGTTTAGTTTGGTTACAGCATCATTGAGAACAAGTTTACTTTTTTGTTTTGTTCGACGATTTTTGATATGGATAATTCTATTGATCTAAGATATTGAATAAAATTTTGTGTTGCAAACAAAAATTTTTGTGCCGAAACGTTGAAAATGTTAAATAATACATTTGGCGACTCAACTAAAACGGGTGTATGAATAGAAAGGATTTTCCACGTCAAGGACGACCATCCACCGACCATCTGATGAAAGCATCAACAAAATAAACGAAAAGATGCTCGGAAATCGTCATTCAAGTTTGAGAGACCAAGTCAGTGAACTAAAGATCTCTCGCGAGACCGTTCGTCATATTTTGGGCATGAGAAAAGTTGCAGTACGACTAGTGCCAAAAGAGCAAAAGAGCTAGCTATTTTCTTCAAAAATTTCATTGCAATCAAGTGACTGAAGACATGCTTGAACGATCAAATTCTGATCCCACATTCATCCAACACATACGTACTGGCGACGAGACTAGGGTGCACGAGTATGACATGCAAACGAGTCAACAGTCATCAGCATAGACCACTGCAAACGAATTGAAACCGAAAAAACCACGTCAAAGTCGATCAAAAGTGATGGTACTGCTGACTGTTTTCTTCGTGGTGTTGTCCATTCAGAATCCCTTTCCTTCAATAAAAATTATTACCTTGGGTTTTTAGCTCAAACGCCAGATTCGTCGCGACCGGCCAGATTTGTGGAAGAATAACACTTGGATTTTGCACCAGCTCATCAATCGATCATTGTGAATGAAGTTTTGATCAAAAATAGCACGAATGTGGTTGAACAAACACCGTACTCTCCAGATATGGTCTAGTGTTATTTTTTCCTATTTCCGAAACTCAAATTACCGCTTTGTGGGACCCGTTTTTACAGCATTGAAAACATAAAAACGAATTCACTGCGTGAACTGAAGTTTATAAAAAGTGTTTCGATGACTGGACTGTTCGTAGGAAAAAGTGTATTGCTCAGAAGAAGCCTATTTTGAAGGCGATAATATAATATAGAATTACACTGAAATGTGAGTAGTAATATATGAATACGAAAAAGGAATAAAATTAACGTAATAAAATCGTAGCTTTGAAGATACAAAGGTATCAGATAGCGAAATATCAGAGTAACTCATTCCATGCCGCAATAATAACGTTTCAAGACATTATTATTACGGCACCTTTTGCCCCAAAACAGAGCTTGAGATGTTTTCAAACGCACAGTCTTTTTTGAAACAATGAATTCAGCAATCGATCATCAATAATAAATCATCAATAATCTATTGCTAATCGGATGAGGAAAGTAAAATAATGAATTAAAAAGAGAACCAACACAAAACGAAAGTGGGCCGGAGTGCTTTTCTGGGAATGCTTTTATGACAGTGCTCATAAAAAATACCCAACCGGCAAAACTTTGACAGCACACATCATCAATTGATATTGAATTCGATTTTGTTTGAAACGACGGATTGTTTCAGTACGCGAGGGAAAAAATACTGTTTGTTCGTATATTAAGAAACATTTCAAAAAGGTCAGCATGGGAAATCAGGCGTGGCCGGCTTCAAATTTTCCATACATTGGATTGTCAGTTTTGACCCCTTTGAATACACTGCGTTTCACAACTATAGAACCACTCATTTTTTCTGAGTTTCCAGAGATATGTAAGAAGTCAGTTGAATTGAAGTATATAGTGTAGAATACAATAACTATCTTCATTTGTAAGACTGACCATTTCAAACTGTGATGTGGCGCAAGCGCCACTTCCCTTATAATGTGACGTAATTTGGAATCTGATGCGATATGATTTTTAATCCGTCCTGATGGCATAGAATGAACGAGAAGGGACAACAAATTTCAAATAACAACATTAATCAAGGGACAAAGCATCTGGACGATGTTCACTTACCTCACTTGCTCAATGTCTTTTTCGAATTAATTGAAGCTGAGAGTTGATCGAAGGGTAATGTCTAAAATATCCATCGAAACGCATGTTATAACAAAACTCAGAACATCCTCGCGTGAACTGTATTTGCTTTACATCGGATAATTTCGGACGGAATTATCTTATTCAACACGGATGTTTTCAATTGCATTTTGGATTGGAATAGAAGATGCTGTCCATAGTTGTTACAATCGGGCTCTCAATTACGTTGGCCCGCTCGACACACGCTACAAAGACGGAAAATGTGTAGAACTCTCTACCTCATGCTCCACTCAACGGTGGCATGTTGTAGAAAATATTTGGAAACAGATTCTCCCAAACTTTGATGGATGAACGCCAATCGGTTGAGGAAACAGCGATTAAAATTTGCTGTTTTCACAACAATCTGGCGTTGGTAACATAGCCTAAATAAAACTGCATTTTTTTCAAAAATCGAGCCGATGGCAATGTTTTTCCATCAATTGTACACAATTTGTACAGATCAGATTTTCGTAATGTACGCGTGTACTGATTATACATGCAATTTTGCGAAAAGTCTCGTACTGAAAATTTCTCCCTCTGGCCCTTGCGTCACTTCGCGAGATTACGGCAGTTAAGCTCTTCAAATCACTTATACTGCTTGTAGGCTGCAACTAATATTCGTACGACCACTCCTCATAAGTTCCTGACACGGTTTTGATTTGGTAAACATGCTGACCAGTCCAGAATCTGAAGCCATTATTCATTAAACCATGCCATGACTTTCCGGATTTTATGAATTGATGCCAAATTACGCAATTATCACGTTGTTTTTAATGCAATAACAGCAGTAAATGTTTCTGAAGTACTTCGTTGCACTTATGACTGTACATTCGTGTTGATGGTAAGCTATCTAAACTAGGCCTTTTTGAGAAAACGTTTGAAAACGTTGAAACGTTGAGAAAATAATTTGGTCAATTCAATTCACGTTACACGGGGTTAACATTGTCAATATTTCCCAAGATATCGCAGAAAACATTCAATATGCCTCTGATTTCAAAAATATTGTACCGTAGATGAGCTTTTCTCACGCTTGCACCGAGATGAAAACAAAAATAGTTCCATCACCACAGTACCTCGTCTACATAATTCTTCAGTTTAGAATCCGCAAAGAAACCAAACACACACAAATCACGCACCAATGATAGCCAGCGCAAGGATCGCTAACTAGATTGAGATCTCCCGGGAATCGACACATAATAATAAGCATGATCGGCCGAACAAACGTAATCCGGCTGTTTTTCTTTCCGCTCAACGCCACACCATACTATCTCAGCTGCGACTCGAAAACAAAGAAAAAAAAAACACACCAAGCACCAATTTTGTGCTGCCCTCATCGGTAATAAATTGCCCCACAAAGGGGCCATAAATTTTAATTAATATAAATAAATGCTGAATAAAATCTACAAAATAAAGCGATTAAGATTCCCAATGATTTGAACAAGTTCTCTTGGGTTTGTGTGAGATAGTGAGTTCCCTCCGCCGTTCACTATCATTGCCTTCGATAATCTGGCTATCGACGATTCGATGGTGATACAGAGGCGTTTGATCTGATTTGAATAAAAAGTAAGTTTAATATATTGAAAAATTACTCTCTAGAAGGTGGATAGTATCTCCGGATGACCACTGGTACAGTGTGGAGAAATCTCCTTCCACCAACCATCTCAGATTATACGAGCGGCACGATTTGGTGATGGTTGCTGACCCACTGCAATCAAGCGCCAATTACGGCACTGGGAATGAGTGAAGTAGATACGAGAAACGACCATCCCGGTGAAATAAATCGGGAAGAAAATGAGAAAACACGATACGCCAAGAGGAACGCGAAAAGCGCCAGATCGTTTGCGCGCATGGGTCGAGTGCGGATGATCTCCGGAGACGCCCTCAGGCATCGTTAGCGAGACTCGTTATCTTTTGGTGGCGGATAGGGTGGATATGATAAATGATCAGCTTAACATGCAGGTCACTGGTAGGGTTTCCCCCTATGGGATGCATTGTTATTAGTCCACGGGCGAAACCTCGAATGTGACTATGGACGTAAATACAATGCCGAAGATTTGCATCCAGATGCAAATGGCAGCTGCTGCCATTAAACAAGCGAGAAAATGGCACACCTAAGGTATACTTGTTCATTATCATCACAAATATTATTCGAACCATCCTCAAAATAGAAGTTTTACGAAAGTTATACGTAACTACAAACATTGTGAAAGCCTAGACAGATTGTAACCTTTTTTATAAGGCCGGAAAAACACACTAAACTGATTTGAACCAGCGCGGTTACCCATTCGAGTCAGACCGCGATCCATCAGAGATTGAACGAAAGTTATTGATTGCCTGAGTTAGCGTCCTTCGCCTCGCTAACCATCCGACGGTTTTTTTTAGTGTTTGTTCGCTTCTGCATAGTTTTTCTACTGGCGCAATAAACTAGCAATCCCGATCGTTATCGCTTTTCTGTTCACCTAGCGCAGTAGTAAAACACAGACAGATTGCTCCGGCTCCACGCGATGTACCTTCTGGAGAGTGCCTCGACCCGAATGGCTTCTTTCGTTTGCTGACTGTTCATCTGCCTAATGACTTGGCAATTATTGTGGTTGTTTTCATAATGACTTCGTTCGTCCGTTCGCCCGTTCTACCCTTCATCGATTCATCAAACCAAACCAATCGATCCACCGGCCGTGTGCATTGTGGAGCCGTCAGCCATTAACAAGGAAAACTCATCCGGCTCTCCAAGTCGGGCACTCTGGCCGACGAGATCTTGCGCTCAGTTTCGATGCGGACTCTATTCTGTACATCTTTTGCCGACGAGAGCTATACCGCACCCAAGAGCTACATTCGTGGCGCAGTGATCGCTGCGATCATTTTTTACAATCCAAGGAAGAAAAAGAAAGAAACTTGAGATCGACGGAGTGCAGTGCAAACGGGCAGCGGTTCGCCATTGATTTCGGAAATAATTTCGAGCTTCCCGGCATCCGACAATTGATGCTACTGTTATTCGCGGTGCTTTGCATACATACGCAAGACCAAACATCGATTTGCCATTAAGATATGCTATTTTCAGCGAATTATCTCTCTTTGTTGGTAATGAGTTAGTTTTTCTGGCGCGGTCTACTCCTCATCCAGGTTATGATGATGATGATGATTTCTCAGCGCATTCCACGACAAACTCAGCAAGAAGTAGTACAAACAAATGAATTCGATGTTTGTTACACTTTCAGTGCAAGCCGAATTGATGGTTGGGATAATAACATTGTTTTTCTTTATTTCGAAATGGTTGTCTATCTTACCTCTCTACCTAAACGGACAAACTCAATGTAGGAAGCAAAGGAGTATTAAGGGCTTGAATATGCAAACATTGTTCTAAAATCATTTTTTGAGCATATAACAACTCGACGTTGATAGAAACGAATATTAACCAACAACCAGGATGTACCGAATATAGGAAATAATAAAACAAACGTTCTGCTGGCGGAACTTGCAACGGCACAGTATGATGAAGTATTAGGCTGTCAAAAAAGTCCTGTGGTATTTTTTTTTAATTTTCATTTGTTCATAAAATTAGTTACAATCATCTGTTTTAAGTCAAATATGCGCCGTTTGTTCGATGACTTGTTCCCAACGAGATGCCAACTTCATAATACCCCTGTTGTAGAAGCTCGCTTCCTTATTGGCAAAAAATGTGGTAAGGCAATTTTCACAGGCCTCTTTTGTGGCTAACTTCTGACTACCTAGCTCGTTCGCCATGGACAAAAACAGGTGGTAGTCACTTGGTGCAAAGTCCGGACTATACGGCGGATGCAAAAGAACCTCCCATCCGAGCTCCCGGAGCTTCTGGCGCGTCACCAAAGAAGTGTGTGGCCTGGCGTTGTCCTGATGGAAGACAATACGGCCTCTGTTTATCAAAGATGGCCTCTTCTTCATGAGTGCTACCTTCAAGCGGTCCAGTTGTTGGCAGTACAGGTCCGAATTGAGCGTTTGGCCATAGGGAAGCAGCTCATAATAGATTATTCCTTGACAATCCCACCAAACACACAGCAGAACCTTCCTGGCCGTTAATGAGGGCTTGGCCACCATCTGAGCCGCTTCAGCGGGCTTCGACCACGACCGTTTGCGCTTCACGTTGTCATAAGTGACCCACTTTTCATCGCCAGTCACCATCCGCTTCAGAAACGGGTCGATTTTGTTGCGATTCAGCAGCGATTCACATGCGTCGATACGGTCAAAGATGTTTTTTTTGCGTCAACGTGTGTGGCACCCATACATCGAGCTTCTTTGTGAATCCAAGCTTCTTCAAATGGTTAATAACGGTTTGATGACTTATCCCCAGCTCTTGGCCGATGCTACGGCTGCTACTATGCCGGTCTTTCTCGGCTAATTCAGCGATTTTGTCGCAATTTTCGACGACAGGCCTTCCGGAGCGTGGCGCATCTTCGACGACCTCTACACCAGAACGAAAACGTTGAAACCATCGTTGTGCGGTGGAAATGGAAACTGTATCGGGTCCATAAACTGCACAAATTTTATTGGCAGCTGGAGATGCATTTTTGCCTTTGTCATAGTAGTACTGTAAAATATGTCGGATTTTCTCTTTATTTTGCTCCATATTTGCGACACTATAACTCACGAACGACTTAACCAAACAAAACACTGTCAAGGACTATATTATAGCGCGCAAAAATACCTTTCCAACAAGCTATAGTATGACTCGATACAATGAATACAACTAGAACTACGCGCTTACAACGACACCTCGCGGAAATACCGCAGGACTTTTTTGACAGCCTAATATAATAAACAAAATGCGATGGATTGGTTTTCTGAAAATATTGGCGGTTGAATTTCCCGTGCTTGATAAAGATAATAACTAGATGTTTATTTTTTTGTTCGTTTAGAGAGTCACACCTCAACCTTCAATCGGCCGTTTTTTAATATGTTTACATACAAAGAGAGAAGTATATTTGCAAATCAAGCATTCATTAATAACAAGTGCCTTCAGAATGTACCACCCGTCATGAGAAGATCGTTTCTCATTTCTCATTTCTCATTTCTCATTTCTCATTTCTCATTTCTCATTTCTCATTTCTCATTTATCATTTCTCATTTCTCATTTCTCATTTCTCATTTCTCATTTCTCATTTCTCATTTCTCATTTCTCATTTCTCGTTTCTCATATTCTCCAGTTCTAATTATATATCTTATTGATATATTACGGTATATATATTTTCACATCAACTAGCCAGTAAGCAAATTTAATTGAAAGCGAAGACCCTAAACCGATCGGGGTCGAATCCAATACCTATATTTATCAGTATTAGCAATGAATTTACAAGAAAATTCCCGCTTTACCAGATCCTCGGCCACGGTCGGTGAATGCGATCGTTTCCGAGTTCTAGCAGCTGAGCAAACCCAAGCCTAATTCTAACAGTTCATGCCCTTTACTCATCTCAAGGCATGTAAAAAGGGGTATAAGGGATATAAGGGGTATAGGGTACCTATAAAATTGATAAGCCCAGCTGAACTATTGGGATCACTGAGTAAGAACCTTTGAACGTTTCTAACGTTCAACAGGAGGGTATAGGGTGGGAGATGAAAATCTAAAAAGTGAGCATCTTCCGAATGATTTCGAGCACTCGACCATTTCATGACATCAAGGACACGAATAAAGTAATGTAGCATCCCTATTCACTCTTAACATTACTTGCACTCATTTATCTCAACGTCTCGAAGCTTTTCGCAAGACCCTTTTCCTTATTTCCATAATTTTACGAAAACAGCATGCGCGTTGTGTTTATGATCCACTCCATACTCTCGGCATGGGGGCATAACACTGACCCAAATATAATATATCAAACAGCTTTCGCTGGCCAGTGAATAACCTCTTGAATATTACGCAATACGTGTCTTCCGCACTGGCTGCACATAAAAAAAATGTCAATATTTGAATTCTGCTTACATTTATTTCTTTTCGCGTGCGCTAGGAATGCAGGTCAAGAAATGAAAATAATACCATATTATTGATGGTAAACAGTTGGCAGAAATGTTTTGTTCTACTTTTTCGGTTACTCTTCATTTGTTCTAGGACGTGATTGGTTAATTTTAAGTGGAGATCAGAAAAACAAATTTGATTAAAGTGTAGACTTAAGGTTTCTTAGAGTTAAGAGTTCTAAATAAAAATGAATCGGAGTTGAGATTGATGTTCTATGTTCTATGTGGTTTTCGCCACCGTATTCCGAAATCCAGTAAGTTAATTAGTCGGTTGTAAAATGTAATGTAGTCGGATATTAATAGGCAGAACTGTTACACGGAGTGGTATTGCGTGAATTTCATGATGACCTATTTCATGACAACCGGGACTATCTCATGTTGACAGTGAAGAATTTCATGGTGAACTATATCGTGGCAACTGATGCTATTTCATGACAAAGAAGTTATGTCAAACATATGGTCAGTATTGTTCTAACGAGAACAAGAATAAATCAAGAATCAACCATATATTTAACTGCTTCTGCCTCAAAGTGCAACGCGTTCCAGGCTGGATTTGGAGGAGGTTTTTCGTTGGAAAATTGAAGATGAAAATTTATTCAAGAGCGGTTGCCGTCGTCGCAGTTGCACCACACATTTGTTTCGATTTTGATGTTTCTGTTGTTATGTTTATTCTCGCCGACAAAAGTTTCGCAGTCCTACGTTTACAATGCGGTGGTGTCTAGGACACCACCCTTCTAATTTTTAGCCACAAATATCGAATAATGTATGAAGATTGGAGTAATAAAAGAAATAATAGAAGTAAACATTGTGTTCTAGGCACGACCGCATAGTTGACGTAGGATTATGTTAGGCTGATTTTGAATATCTTTGAAAAAATCGGTTGATGAAGCAAGATGGATAAGGATTAGTCGTGAGAAGGTGGGCACCATAAGAAATTACGTCGAAGTGAGATGAAATATACTGAAAACTGCCCTCTATGCCCCGGACAAGATGACTGCTACGTTCTGTCTGGATCGAAAAAAAAGTTGCGTGTTTTTGCCAGACAATATTTAATACATGTTCTCATTTAGCTTCATCCTACCCGTGGCGAGCTCTTTTATACTTTCGCTCACGTACGAATGCGGTCGAGCAAAAGAGTTGAATAGCTACGGTACAATTGCAGTTGACAGCAAGCAAAAACGGCCGTTCATTGTAACCTTGGCGAGCTTTTTTATATTCTCTCGTTCGAGTACGAGAGCACTCGTAGCTTCTTCTTCTTGTTTTGTTTCATAACGGTGACTTTAAATCATTCTATTCATTTTGATTGAAGCTTTGCAATATGAAGTTCTTTCGCCACCAGCCTTGAAGAAGGCCTATTAGAAGATCAATCATGTTATGGCATCCCGATTTATCACATTAAATGAGCCGAAAAATAACAGAAAATGCTCTACTGCCCAATGCTAGGCAGAGGCAGAGAAAGATATATATTCTCGTTTATGCTCTTCTTTTTCCTCTTAGAAAACACTTTCCAACTGCATTTTATAATGAGGTGTAATATTATCACGTTTTTATACAACAGCATGGATAGCGTGGTCGTGTGAAACAGATTTGCATTCCAGCCGACCTTGGTTCGATCCCTATTTTTTTTATTTATTCATTTCGTCAAACAAATGTAGACTACACATTTATACACTAATGTTACAATGTTTTCTTAGGTTAAATAGTATTTTTGCGGTACATGTTTCTTTTTAGCTGTTTTTTATTCATATGAAGAAAGTGGAAATGAGGTCCAGTTGAGTTTGCGAAGTGCAAATAGAAGAAACTGTTTCTGGACTGACTCAATGCGTTCTTCATGTACGACCATATACGGGTTCCAAACGATGTTACAGTATTCCAGAATAGGCCTTAAATATGTAATATATAAAAGCTTTATTGTGTATGGGTCCTGGAAGTTATGTGAGAAGCGTTTGACAAAACTAAACACACTATTCCCCTTAGTGTGTAACAGAGTTGTAGTGTTCTATGAATGTGAGTTTACAGTCCAGGACGACGCCTAGATCTCTATCTATTTCATATTTTTCTACATTTTGATTTCCAAGACATATTACAATATTTGGTACATGTTTTTTTCTGCTAAATATTATAGAGTTGCATTTTTTCACATTCAGTTTTAGTAGATTTTTATCACACCAAGTATGGAATACGTGTATTTCGTTTCGAAATGCTTCGATGTCGTTTTCATTTCCAATTTCCGCGAAAAGCTACATGTCGTCGGCATACACAAGGACATTGATACGCTTGAGAACGAAGGAGATGTCATTAACGTACAGAATGAAAAGAAGAGGACCAAGATGAGAGCCTTGTGGGACTCCCGAAGTGACTTTTACTGGATTTGAAAGAGAATTTTGAAAATGAACAATTTATTCACGGTTTGTTAGATAAGATTTGAGCCAGTTTAAGAGTCTTTGTTCCATTTCTGCAATTTGATGAGTAGTAATGGAATGTCGATGCGGTCAAATGCTTTACTGTAGTCAGTTTAAAGAGCTTCTACGTGTTTGCCATTTTCCATTGCATTCAAAATAAAAGTCACAAAAGCCAACAGATTAGTTGCAGTTGAACGGCCTTTGAAGAAGCCATGTTGCATACACGTAATTCTATTCTTTACTTGTTGGAAGACTTTTTCGTTGACTATTGCTTCGAATAGTTTAGGAATGCAAGAGATAATGGCAACTCCAAGATAATTACGTACGTCAGATTTAGCGCCTGATTGAGAGATAGGTACCAAAAAAGATTGTTTCCATTTTTATGGGAATATTCCAGTTTGTAGTGACATATTGAAAATGCAATGTAAGGGAAGGGTGAGTTCCTCAGCCAGGTTCTTTAGGAATATAGGTGCTATTCCGTCAGGTCCTGGTCCTTTTGTTCCTTCTAATTTTTTTAGTGCATGGCATATTCCCTTTGTGATAGATAGTTCACCGATCTGTCATTTGGATATTACGGTAAAAATGAAAAGTAGTTCCGATCACGATTTTCTTCGGAAAATGTGGTATATACTTCCTGAAAGAAATTCCTCACATCCTCATTGAGATGCATCTGCGATGGGAAGTTATTGCTTTTGAGCTTAGACTTTACGTAATTAAAGAATTTCTTCGAGCATGATTTGACTTCAGTTTCGACCTTTCTATTGTATCCTTCGTGTGCACTTTTAATTGCAAAATTTAATTCTTGGGAAATATTTTGATATTCCAGCAAATTTTGATGACTTTTGTCTATTTTGTATTTTTCATGTGCTTTTTGTTTTTTATTCTTTAGATTTCTTATTTGAACGTTGATTGCTTCAAAGTTCGTCTTGTTATGTCTTGTATGTTGACATCGCATGGAATTTTTTTTGTACAATCCCAAATGAAATGAGAAAAGAAAAAAGAAAGAGATGTCTGCACCCATACATACAAACCTTTTTAAGATTTGAAAACAGCTCCTTATTTGCGCATTTGACCCTCCAGCACACCATAAAACATTGTTTCTGACGAAGATGCAATGCTTTCTGCGAACGCTAGTTTGGATGTACCCGGATCATATATTGTCTCGGTGGCTAGCTTCCTAGTCCTCCTAGTCGTGTTAGGAGGATACCTTAAAAATGTTCCGTATTGTAAAAGGTTGCTAGGGAGTGTCCAAATCTATTGTTACAAAAAAAAACTCCAAAAAATCCATCAAGAAAATACTGAGCTGAGCACTCAAAATTGGAAGCAAAATGGAGCACTCACAATTGGAAGTTTTTCGTGACGCGACAGAGTTTTAATTGTTCAATTTTGTATCTTCTATATGTTCTCGAATGACGTAATCATACCTCAGTACTATACAATACAATACAATCCAATACGAAATTTATAATTCGTTTATTTTTACTGGCTCAGCTACATAGGTTTAAAGCAGCCGCTGCCAGCTAGCGAATGTATTCTTACGGACTAGAGAATAAAAATTTCATAGAAGGCTTACGAGTCTCTACCGGAACCATATCAAGAATTATATAATAGATATTGTCATAAAAGACAGATAAAGTATTCTCCACGGTAGGAAGGTCAACTAACCAATCCCAATCCAATGTCGCTATTCTCGAGTTGATAGCTTCAAAATAGCACCTTGCAATGTTATACTCACTGCATATTCTGGAATGGGGCGGCTGATGATCTCCAAAACGCATGTCCACTTTCAGTACGAACGGTTTATGGTCACGGTCAACATTTAAAATGGCAGAAGGTGATTCGAACTGCTGAATGGAGTGCGAATCGCTAACGAGCACAAGATCGAAAAGCTTGCCATTCACGTTGGCAAAATCGTTAATTTGTTTGAGACAGTAAAGACTCAACCAGAACAAGCTCCTATTTGGATGAGACATTGAGCGGCAAAAATACCTTGCACATCTTCGTCAAAATTAATTGGGTAAATTGTTGGGTAAATTATAATCATCCAAGACGATAGTCGTGTCTCGAGTGCTGGCCATTTCGAGTAACTGTAGGACGGTATGTTTTGTATAAATATCGAGATGACTGCAAAGGTGGACGTGTATGCAACATACACCCAAAATTAATTTCTAGCACATGTTTTGGCCTCCCGATTTATTACTATAAATGAACCTTAACATAATATAAAATGCGCTACTCCCCCATACTGGTATATCATTTGTATAATATAAAGAGTTTTTCAATAGGAGAGCTACAAAAGTTTGTTTAAATAAAACAAAAGATGTTTTGGATATCAATGAAATTATTTATTCATGTGAAAGCACATTTGATGCCATTGTTTATGGAACTCTATTTCTTTGGCATGGCCACCGCGGGCATGCTTGCAGTAGTCCAGACACTGAACCCAATTTTCGACGGTTTTCAAGCATAAATCGACCGATATTGCTGCAATTTCACGTTCGATATTCGTACGAAGCTCATCGATCGTCGCTGGTTTGTTGGCATAGACCATGGACTAGACGTAGCCCCACAGGAATTAGTCTAACGGCGTCAAATTGCACGACCGAGGTGGCCAATTGACTGGACCATTTCGTGAGATAACACGCTCACCAAACTTGGCTTTCAATGAATCGATTGTTAAATTCGCTGTGTGGTTCATTGCGCCGTCCTGTTGAAACCCCATATTGTCCAAGTCAATATCAGCCAATTCGGGCCAAAAATATTCGGTCATCATTGAGCGGTTTTTCGATGAAAATCCGGATCATTTTCATGTTGTTGCTCAGCCCAACTCACGAACATACGACGATTCTGGTGGTCAAGCGGCTTCAGTTCTTGCGTCAATTTGATCTTGTAAAGATGTAGGTCAAGATCTTTTCGCAAAATTCGCCACAACGACGTCACAGAGATGCCCAAGGCTTGAGAACGACGTGTGAGAGACTGATTTGGGTCATCCTCAATTGATGCGCTAGCGGCAACAATATTCTCGACATTACGGGCACTTCTTTGTCTCACTGGCACGGAACATTTTGTACTGTGTCTGTGGATTCAAATTTTTCCACTAGACACTCAATTGTTGATCTGGCAATACGATTATGACGACCATAAATTGGACGATGCGCTCTTGAAGTTGAGGCCATTGACTCCGAACTCCGGTAGTAAATTTTAATAATCTCGACTCGTTGTTGGATCGTATATCTTTCCATTATGAAATGGCAAACCTTACTGAAGAGAAACGTCAAGAGAGCGGGAAAAAATATGGCGTCGTTTGCTGTCCCTATCGGTCTACTTTTGAAGCGTCACTATTGAAATACCCTTCATATGCTCTAGCAATATAAGAGCAATATGAACGAGCGAAACAAGGGACACATTGCAAATAAAGGACGAACACGAAATTATTGCGACACATTCAACAGGGCATAACTTTTTTACCATTGGGTAAAAATCAACCAAATTTTGCACACTTTCTCATTGATGTGTATTGTCTACATGCTGTCAAACTCGAAGTCGTGTTTTTCGATTCAACGAAAATGGAGGTGAACCAACGCGAGTCGACAAATTTTTACCAAACACCTGGAATTTCCTGACCTGTCGCACCGGCAGTTGGGAAAAATGTTGAACATTCACCATTCAACCGTCTCCAGAGTGTTGAAGCGGTTCTAGTAGTGGTTGACGTTGGACCACGGCAAAGGAGCTGGAAGAAAACCGGGACCGGAGAACAAAAAGACGGAGGGAAAAGTGAAGCGGATGATTAAAGCAAATCCCAACGTCTCAAGCAGTGATTTGGTTGGAAAGATCGGCATGTCGCAGAGCTACGTCCAGAATGCAAAGAAGAGAGCTGGACTAAATACATACAAGGTACAGAACTTCCCAAACCGCGATGAGCGGCAACAATCGACGGCTAAAACTCGGGCACGGAAGCTCTACGAGAAGATGCTGACAAAATATGGCTGCTGTGTGATTGACGACGAAACGTATATAAAAGACGATTTTAAGCAAATTCCGGGGTTGGAGTTTTTCACCGGCTAAAAGCAAGTTCGATGTGGACGACAAATTTAAGAAGAAAATGTCGAAGTTCGCCTCCAAATATCTCGTTTGGCTGGCCATCTGCTCTTGCGGACTGAGGAGTGAGCATTTCGTGACGAAGGGCACAGTAAATTCGCCCCTTAAGGAGCGAACACGAAATTATTGCGACACCGAAAATGTCATGCAAATTTTCTTATTATGTTTAGAATCAAACCAAAATTTTAGGGTAGTTTTCTACATATATTTACTTCAAAAATCAAAAGAAAAGTTAATCGATGGAGCCTTGAGTGTAAAATTGAACGCATTTCCGCTTGATGCCCTCCATCAAAGTCTTTACAGTGTCATCCGGTACCAGTTTCTCAGTTTTTTTTCCATTTTCTTAACATGTCCTTCTCGTCTTTGACTGTCTTCTTGCTCTTCCGAAGTTCCCTCCAGGACACTTTTAGACTAGTGGCATGATGCCAAATCTGGTCAAAATAGCGGAGCTTCGTCGTGCTGCTGCAAGAACGGCAAAAGGCGCTTCTCGAGGCACTCAGATTTGTAGATCTCGCCATTTACTGTGCCCTTTGTCACGAAAGGCTCACTCCTCAGTCCGCAAGAGCAGATTGCCTGCCAAACAAGATATTTGGAGGCGAACTTCGACATTTTCTTCTTCTTAAATTTGTCGTCCACATCGAACTTGCTCTTGCCGGTAAAAAACTCCAGCCCCGGAATTTGCTTAAAATCGGCTTTTATATACGTTTCGTCGTCCATCACACAGCAGCCATATTTTGTCAGCATCTTCTCGTAGAGCTTCCGTGTCCGAGTTTTAGCCATCGATTGTTACCGCTCATCGCGGTTTGGGAAGTTCTGTACCTTGTATGTTATAGTCCAGCTCTCTTCTTTGCATTCTGGACGTAGCTCTGCGACATGCCGATCTTTTTAGCCAAATCACGGCTTGAGACGTTGGGATTTGCTTTAATCATCCGCTTCACCTTTCCCTCCGTCTTTTTGTTCTCCGGTCCCGGTTTTCTTCCAGCTCCTTTGCCGTGGTCCATCGTCAACCGCTCCTGGAACCGCTTCAACACTCTGGAGACGGTTGAATGGTGAATGTTCAACATTTTTCCCAACTGCCGGTGCGACAGGTCAGGAAATTCCAGGTGTTTGGAAAGAATTTGTTCTCTCGACTCGCGTTGGTTCACCTCCATTTTCGTTGAATCGAAAAACACGACTTCGAGTTTGACAGCATGTAGACAATACACATCAATGAGAAAGTGTGCAAAATTTGGTTGATTTTTACCCAATGGTAAAAAAGTTATGCCCTGTTGAATGTGTCGCAATCATTTCGTGTTCGCCCTTTAAGCACGCATTAAAGCTTTCCGCATACTTTGCCACACACACCGCCCAGTCTAGGAAATATATATATATATATATATATATATATATATATATATATATATATATATATATATATATATATATATATATATATATATATATATATATATATATAGTAAATATATCCTTGATGCGATCCCCGTTTACATCGTTTGGACTTTCTTTTGGGTACAATCCCAAAAGAGATGAAAAAAGTAAAAAAGATAGAGATGTAAACTCCCATACATACAAACATTTTGAAGCTTTTGAAACAGATACGTCTTTGGCACACGAAAAAGCATTTTTTCTGCCGAAGATGAAATGTTTTCTGCCAACACTAGTTTGAGTGTAGGAAGAACGATTCGTGTGGAAAGATGACTTACACAGTAACTTGTTCGAGATGCTCACAGTCCTCAAGATGTACGGCTTTGCAATTTAGCTCAGATTTCACGTCAATCAGAACACCACCGCCACGTTGAAGTGCACTAGTGCGAGGATTCCGGTAGCAACGGTAGATGGAGTAATTTTTAGTCAGCTCAGCCTTCACGATGTCCGTATGTAGCTATGTTTCAGTGAATACCACAATACTGAAGTCACAAGAAAGCAGAGAATGAAGAAGAGCGTTTGTTTTTGTCAATAATCCATGAACGTTCTGGTAATAAACGGTCAATTTAGCACGACTGATAGCGGAATTTGTCACTAGGTCAGGGATCACTGATGGAATAGTCGAATATGTTGGAACGGTTGGTTCTACTGCCCGCAGTGTTCTCAAACGTTTTTGTGTGCGAAAAACTGTCGTTCGAGTCGATCACAGTACATGTCAAAGTGGTACTTATGAACGGCAGTTGCATGAGAAGGTATTCATAACAATGAGAGCAAACAAACAGTACTTGGCGAACATGGACATACATGTCAAAAAGCTGAAGTCCCATCCACTGGTCTCGGAGCTGCAGACAATGACGCAGCGGCAGCGGCTGAATAAGATGGTTAAGTCGATTTTCCCGGCGAATCGCGACGTGGCGGTGGTGATGGACGACGAGATCAATCTCACCCTGAGTGGCAACGACTGACAGGGTACTTCGTATTTTACTTCTCCCACGAAGGAAGTGAGCTCCGAAGTGAAGTTTATTTCACACACCAAGTTTCCCAAGGCGGTGCTACTGTGGCTGACAATCAGCGAGGAGGGGATGTCAAAGCCGCTCTTCTTTAGCTCCGGACTGGCCGTCAACGGGGAAATTTATAGTGCGAAGTGCTTGCCGGAAGTTGTGTCGTTCATCAAGAAATACCATAAAGGCGAAGACGCGGTGTTCTGGCCGGCCCACTACTCGAAGCGATCGTTAGAGGAGATGGAGCGGCTGAATATCGATGTGACACCCAAGTCGGCGAACCCGCCCAACGTCCCTCAGCTGCGTCCCATCGAGAATTTCTGGGCAAACCTGAAGCGTAAGATCTACTCCAACAATTTTGTCGCGTAAACTGAGAAGGAATTGATGAATGAAACGAAGAAAGAATTCAAAATCATGCCTACATGCATGTTTTTGTCCGCCATGGCGAATGTTCCGGTTAACTACCGAGAGAACGCTCGCAAGAGCGTAAATTTGTTTTACGAGTAAGCTAATATACAGCCATTCCATGCTAAATGGATATAATTTTGTTCCTTATCGCAAAACATTAGACCCGTATTTTTTTATTTTTTTCATTAAGGTGACCATTGACTACTGGATGTATGTGACTGGATGTATGTGACTAAAATCCAATTAATTGGCAGGTGCGTTATTTTTTAAAAAAAGGCTTTAATTTGACACGTCGATCATCTGGATCGGTCCAGTAATTCAAAAGTAATAAATTTTTGAAAAAAGTCATTTTTGGGAAAATAGGGAAACACAATTTTCTGGACCATTGGTGAACTTTGAAAAGTCATAACTCAAAAACGAAAAAAGCGCCTCCCTGGTTTCGAGATATGTTATTTGAAAAATCCTCAGCTTTCCAGAAAATATATAAAAATATATAAATATAGCGCCTTTGGCCCCGAGACCATGAAAACTATAAAAAACAAATACAATCGATAATATCGAAAACATAATTCAAATTTTCTGCAACTGTAGTATTATTCCAAAGAAGACCAGCTAATTGGCTTTAATTTAATATGTCGAACATCTGAATTGGTCCAGTGGTTCAAAAGTTATGAATTTTTGAAAAAAGGCATTTTTGGCAAAAATGCGAAAAAATTGATTTTTCGGACCACCCTAAAATGGAAATGGTCACCCTAACAAAAAAAAATACTGGTCTAATAATTTGTGATAAAGAACAAAACTACCACTTTTGACGAAAATCTGATAACTTCTATATCGATTTGGCATGGAATGGCTGTATAATTACTTTCCATGGGAAATTTATCAAACCCAATTATCTGTCTTAGTTGTTTAATATCACCATCCGAAAAAAGTCCATATTTTATTGCAAACGTTAAAGTACACAAGGATCTAGCGAAGTTATAACCATATTTGACTACCATGGAGCCAAAGAAAAGAATTCCTAGAAAAGTTCGCAATTTCATCAAAATCATATCGGAATGAATTCTGATACTTTTTTGAGTTTAAGAAAACAAAATTAACGCCTCATTTGTTCTGTGGCTTGGGTACTATGTTCCAAATGGTTACCTACACTTTCACAAATGGACGATTCATGTTCTACACACCCTATCCATCATCGGCGACTTAATCGTTCTGAGATATGTTTCCTCTTATCTACTGCAATCTCAGAACAGGCCCTTTTCCATTCAACTCATTGGTAATTACGAGTGTTTTTCTACGCTTGCATGAATTATTATAATTATAATTACCGCAGGCCGAAGAGAGCCCACGGAATGCGCAAACACTGATTCCGTGTTGTAAGATTTGCTCTTTGCTTCTCTGTTCCAGATTTGCTTGTATCTTCCGATTAAGGTTTATCTTTTTTTATATTCATGCATTACTTCATCGCATCTCGCATATTCCCTGTGGGTTAGCTTGTTTCGGTTTCACTCAGCTTCGTGCTACTTAAGTACATGATCGCGGGAACAAGAAGAAGCTCTACGTCTTCACTTCATTTAAACTAATTTGGTTGGATGTTTTTGTTCTGTTTTGCTTTGCTTGGATGCTCGATTTTTTTCCCGGTAGACGCTACCAATCCCAGACTACGTTATTTGAACTCACATGTTGTCTCCGATGGTGGAATATACCCGAGCACACGATTCGGCCCTGTTGCCCAGAGATGGGTGTGACAATATCCCGGCCGGAGTGAAGATATCAGATGACAAGTTGGGAAAGGACCCGAAGGAACTAGCGTTTGTTTATTTTGAGTGCTGTTAATTTTCTTACGGCCACAAACGAAATTGTGAATGACTCGAAACAGTTTGAAGGTTCTGGGGAATCATATTGAGGTGTAGCCAACTTCGGTTGACAAAGTGGAATGAAACGGGAATTCATCCGTTTCTGACAATCAACCACCAAATCGTTGAACGCAACGGAACAACTCTTCCCAGCGGAAGATACAAAAAAAAATCATGCAGAAATGCGGCACAGCTTCCCGTTCGGCACACCGAACCGTCGGCATGAAGAAACCAATCGAGATGAGATAAATTTGGTGACCAAACGATAAAATGTGCGTCGCCCCCGCCTCGTCGTCTCCTTCATACCAGTCCAGTCAATATATTACGTTCTTCTGACATAAAAAATGCCACTTTAATGACTGTGTTATGGTTTTTTGTTATGCGATGTCTCGATTTTTCACGCTCTAACTATGGCCCCCGAACGCTGGCTGGGGATGGAAATGCCATACGACGCTGGGGGTATCGGATGCTGTTTTTGGTGATATGTTTTGAATATATAATTAACGAGCGTCGGAACTCGAATATTGAACGCAGAATCGTTAATGTGCCTCTAACAGTAGGATTTAGGAAGGAATTATGCCACGATATAAGGGAAATAGACACAATAATTTTGAGAAGAAAATAAATATACTTTTTACATTGAAGCGATTTGATTTATTCGAATCAGTAATTGGTCGGTTTGCTGCCAGTGTGATGACAGAAACTCATGTCGAATAACTATACTGATATTTTCTGTTCCGTTCTAGATAATCAAAAAAGAACAAATTCCCTTTATTCATTAAACCACACATCTTTCAACGAAAATGCAATCAAACATACACTTTTAGACGATAGCAAGAATGACGTTCCCACATTCTTTAAACCTTCAATTGAAAATAAAACGAAATTTCCCAAAGCTGGATGCTATGTTCCGGGAACGGCAAAAAGATACACCCTGTGTGATACTGCTGACGCCATTTGCGGACACAATCGGTCCCCGGAACGTGAAACAATCTTCAGTAATCATCAAAACGTCCACGACTTCGTGGTGCTGTACACATCCGTGACCTAAACGAAAGATTTCGTCGTCACCCCACTCGATCGTCAACGCCTGTTGAATAGCTGGATAACGAGCCGATTCTTTAGCTCGTTTAAAGGAATGCGTCCTCGGATCGTTTGTTTCAGCTCTCGACTCGCCAAAAACGAACGATCATATCGATCGCGATTGTTGATACGGGTTTGAATTATGTTGCTTCTCCCAATTTGTTTCTCTTTTTGCCTTGCTTTCTGCACTTCATACTTATGAATTCATGATTTATGGGAAGAAAAACTGCGTTTCTCTGTGTATGGCCGCTGAAAGAGATTGTTTGTTCGCGTATGACTTCCACCAGCTTTTCTGCCCGGGAACAATGACTTCCGTTATTGAAGACGATACATTTGCGGTGGTATGATGATGTTTTTTTTCGAAATTCAATTTTATCGAGTGAAATTCAAGTGGTAAATGATTACTTTCTGTTGTATACAATGCTGATTCGATTGTAGTGAAAAAAGAGTCGTTTTTAACGACCGTCAACTGTGATGGCAGTGGTAAAAGTTTGAATATATTTGTATTCTGATTGGACACTTTGACTGCAAAAGCTACTATATAACTGAAGGTACAAAACATCCAAATAAATATATCCTAGAATACAAACCCCCTCTCTAAAATCGATCATCAGAATACTCTTTGAAGGTGAAGTATTATGTATCGAAAGCGCATGCAAAGTTTCATCCAAATCGTTGGTTTCCACTCATCGAAGAAAGCATGAACTAAATCGATTCAACTCAATTTATACATTATGGACGTTAGATAGAATTGATGAATGAATTTTCTATTTTGCCATTGCGTTCGATAAACATTGAGATTAGTGAGTCCTTAGCTTGTATGCAGTATTTGAAAATATTCTTTCGCGTCAAGCTGGTTTCAATAGTTCATTACGGTACAACATCAAATTACTGCTTATACAACACGAATTGAACCATACTTTCATAATAACTCAATTCTCCGAGACCGGATCCGTTCCCCATAGTGCTATAATTTCCTTTCGTCTCACTGTATACACTGTAAACAACTCCAAACTCCCATAGCATATTATTACACCTATCACGGCTGGCAGACTCGGCGGAACATTCGGCTCCCGACTCATTACTTGTTGGCGTTGTTTGTTCCTATTTTTTTCCTAATCTCTATTCCATCCGTATTGGGAGTAATTTACAGAAATTCAACGATTGATTGACTGTCTATTTTCTGTTTCTCCATTGCGGACTGCTGCTGCTGCTACTGTTACTGCACCGTGATTCTCATTTCCACACCAAGCAAAGGGATCATTAGAGCTGAATTTCGTGTTGATTATCGCGCACTGCCACTTCCCGAAATGGGTGGCGCAGTAAACTCAAAATTTATTTTCTATGCCCCCCCCCCCCTTTTAAAGGGTGCATATATGGGCGCAACGAAATCGGCTCTAGATCCGCCATAATGGTACCATTGATGGTTGTTCAAATTGGTGCATTAAACCACCGAACAACATTTTCATCAGGGTAAAGTACCTTCATTATTACTGCGTAAGAAACACAGTAATTGATTCCAAATACAGGGCAGTCAGACACCAGTAGTGTAGTAATTGGCAGCCAAAGAGTGCAATAAAATGTCGGTCATTCGATTTTGAAACGATGGAAATCAACCAAGATGCAATACTAGACGATATCTTTTTTTTTCAGTCGAACATATTGTTTCGAAAATTGGAAAATTAAATAAAATTCGAATATTCAAATATCGCCATCGATCTCCACCATCGAAATCGCTTAGTAAACAAGGGAACTTGTCGAATACGACGTTGTGGAACGTACCAATGCTCTCACCAAATATATCAGCTCCAGAAAGAGCTAGACGTATATCCGCGGAATTCTCCCATCTACATTACGCATCAGAAGACCCTTTCGAGATCGAGAACTTTGAGTGTTTTTTTTTTCTTTCTGTATTATAGTGACTTTCAATTTGGCTGGTTTGTAACTTCCAATTCGGACGAATGTCGGGAGTGAGAAATGAACTCGTGATCTTTTACGTGAGATGTACGGATGTTACCACTGTGCCAGATCGCCTCCTACAATATGAGTGTGAATTCAACATGTGAATTGAACAAAATTATTCAGTAGTCCTCCGTCAACAATGCAATCTCCAGCAAACATTAAATTATATTACTCTTAGTCATATATAAACCCGATTTTTCAATCACTACAAATTGAGTCGTAATTCGGTATAACAATCACCGATTTTATGATAGTGTACAATAATGTATGTAACATCGCTCTAACGGAAATACAGGGTTTTCCAACTTAAAATTCCGAAAGTAAATTGAAATAAAACACACTTAGAATTCGAATTTCGATGAAACTTTTATTTAAAATTAAAGTTTGGTTTATGCCATTATGTGTGAAATACAACATCATTCAAATGTCCACCTAGAGGCGGTATCTCGGTCATAACTTCACGAATGTTGTCTTTCACATGTTCAAGAGTTTGCGGAGAGTTGGCATAGACACGGTCTTTCGCATAACCCCACAAAAAAAGTCTAGCAGGTTCAAATCGCATGATCTGGACGGCCAATTGGTATCACCAAAACGCGAAATTATGCGTCCCTCAAATTTCGTTTGCAATATGGCCATGTTCGGTTGTGTTGTGTGACACGTGGCGCCGTCCTGCTGAAACCACATGTCATCCGTATCCATATCTTCAATTTGTGGCAAAAAAAATCGGATAACATGCGGCCATAGCGCTCACCATTCACAGTTACCGTCTCGCCGTCCTCATTTTCAAAGAAATACGGCCCGATGACTCCACCAGACCATAATGCGCCTCTCAACAATCACGTGTGGATTTTCTGAGCCCCATATACGGAAATTTTGGGTGTTCATATAGCCACCGAGCTCGAAATGTGCCTCATCGCTGAAGAAAATTTGATGCGAAAATTCAGCATTTTGCTGCTGTTGTTCGTTCACCCAATCGACGTATGCCCGACGCATTCCATGGTCACCACGCTCTAATTTTTGTACCAGTTGGACTTTATATGGATGTAGGTGTCCAAAGCAAAATTCGCCACAATGATGTGCTTGACAAGCCCAATTGCTGAGCACGCCGTGGAATCGAAACATTCGGGTCATCCTCCACACTGGCAGCAACAGCAGCAATATTTTCGGCCGAACGCACATTACGATGATGCACAGGTCTCACAATATCCGCTACGGATCCAGTTTGTTCGAATTTACGCACTACATTACCGATTGTGTGCTCTGTAGGCCGTCCATGACGACCAAAATCCGTCCGTAATGCTCGAAAAACATTTGCCGGTTTTTCATCATTTTTATAGTATAATTTAACAAAATTAACACGTTGTGCGATGCTAAAACGATCCATATTGTAAAATGGCAGATATTCAACTAACGATATGACGCTTTGGTTGACAGCTATATCAAACGGTTGTCAGCGCAGGGCTGTATACTTTCGAAAGCCCGAAATGGAAAACCCTGTACTTTGCGAAATTAGATTGATTTTTGTATACGATTGAGCCTTCTTTTTCATTTGACTGCAAAAAAGCTGATTTACAAATACATATTCATGGTAAAAAACTAAAAAAATGCTTCATCACTTTTGTCTCAAATTCCGAACAGCGAAAATGCATTTTTTTAAATAAAAAATCATAACTTTTAAATTACTGAACCGATTTTTTTGATCGATATATCAAATCAAAGCCAAACTAGTCTTTTTTGGAAAAATATTATACTCACAAAAAATTGTATTTTGTTTTTGTAATTATTGATTTTATTTGCTTTTTATAGGTTCTATGGTTTCGGGGCCAAGGGCGCTATATTTTCAACATTTTTTCTTGAGAGCTGAGGTTTTTTTTACATTACATATCTAAAAAACCGAGATGTGATTTTTAAAGTTGAAATGTTTTGGTTGCGGTAGCTTATTGGACAGACGATAGGAATATGGGAAATCTAATTTTCCTGCAAGTCTAAAATTTTAATATTTTTTTTGAAAAAAGACCGACTAATTGGCTTTAATTTAGTATGTCGATCATCTAAATCGGTCCAGTAGTTCGAAAGTTTTATTTTTTTTTTTAAAGTCAACACTTAAGTTTGTTGGCTATTAAACAGTGCCTCGTTATTCGAAATGGTACTCTTTCGCGAAATCGAGAAAAAAAACTAATTTATTTTGGATACAATAGAGCTTTTTTCATTTCACTACAATCAAATTGATTTATAAATAAATATTCATGGTGAAAAACTAAAAATATATCACTGACTCGAATTCCGAACAACAAAAATACAAATGATATGTTCCGCGTATCTTTGTAAGTTAAGGTCCATAAAAGGGGCTATATACATATGCCAGGTGACAGTTTAAGAGGGTGGGAGTTGAGGCCTTAGTCACATATTTGACACCAAGCGCCCTCTTTAAGGCAACGTTCAGGTCCGAAGTCTTTGGGAACCGCTGACGACTTCATACGTCATTCCACACAAAACCTGACTAAGCAAATCAATTTTACTCTCGTTGGTTTGCGTCTTCGACCTACGTTTTGGTGGAAAAGAGCTTACAAACATTCGTTAACAAATGGTCTTCTTATATTGTTGCTCCAGAAATGGATCGTACTTGTACCCCAATTGGTGAACTATTGGTGTACTTCCCTGAAAATAGTGTGATCAAACATATTCTGTTCGGAATTTGAATCATGCGTCAAAACTTGATTCAAATTCCGAAACTACTTAAATGCTAATTTTAATGAAGATTTCTGCATTAATCTCATTTATTCATCTATGTTTAGTAGATTCATACCTTTTCTAGCACTTAACATGAAAACAGCAGACAAAATAGATAAAACATCTACAAAAATTTAAAAAATCGCGATGCTTGTTTTTTACGGAATTTACTAACGCTACTAACGGTTACTAACATTTTATCACTGGTTTTGACAGACAAAAAAAATGCTAAATATTATAAATTATGTATCGCTGTATCGATAACTGTCATTGGTTTTAAAATGAAGCCTCTAACCCAAAGAATGACAGGGTTTTGTTTATTCAATGGTTTATAACATTAAAGTTCAGTAAATTTACATTTGAAAATGAGTTATTCGGAATTTGATTCATGAGTAGAAACTTGTTTCATATCCCGAACCCTTCTTCAATGCTATTTTTAATTAAGTTTTCTGCATGAAATATCTTCTTTTTTTTTCATCCATTTATTGTAGATTCTTACCATTTCTAGCATTTAACATGAAAACACCAAACAATATAGTCGAAACAACTCCGAAAACTGAAAAATGAACAATGCTAGTTTTATACGGAATTTGCTAATTTTATCTTTGGTTTGGCTTTGGCTGACTGTCACTTTTTTGTAAATGTTTAACATAATAAATCATAGTCTGTATCGATACCTGTGAATGATGTCAAAATTAAGCCTATACCCCAAGGAATGTCTGTGTTTTCACTATTCAATTATTTATAACATAAAAGTTTATTAAATTTACATTTGAAAATGAAGTGTTCGGAATATGAGACTGTTCGGAATATGAGACAAAACGGTAAATATATTCAAAATTTACAATCAATTTGAATTCCATAGTGTCTCAACTCCCTGCTTTTTCCAGATACTTTCAAGTAATGGTCATATCCGAAAAACCACGATCAAAATTGCTTCAATCTGACAAAGCTCTTTCATATACATAACAAGTGTACAAACGAATGGGATAACAAAAAAGTGCACAAACAAAGCCGCCAAACTCTTCGATACCGCGCAGCACTTAGATCGCTCTTGCGCACACAACAAAAAAGAAATATCAGATATGAAAGCTTCAAAATTAACGAGGTCGATTGTGGATTTCGCTCATTACATCCAAGATGCGCACGTCAAATTTAACAGCCATATGTAATAACCGAAGCGAAATGGCATGACGGGTCATGAATGATAGTTCCCCTTCTGCTTGGGACACACCGCGCGGCGTGACCACGAGAGTTCCGAACAAAAGTAGCACACTGTTAATGATCCACGCAATTCGCCAAGAAGTGCTCTGGTGAAAAACAAGTCACAGCAAAATCACTGACAAATGTCCGTGCGCACACACTCAATCCCCCGACACAAGAGCATGCCACTCTATCCATCTCAGCTCAGAAATCAATCTCAGCTGCTCGGTTCCATGGAAGATAATGCCAGAGGAACAGCGATGAAGGAGATGCACATAAAACGAGTTAATCATTTCATACGTTTACCGCACGTTGCGTTTTCGAAAATAGTTAAGTGCCCCTAGAGATGATGGTTCGAATTGCATAAATGAGCTTCAGAACTCGTTGGAACATCGCATGGGTGACATATTGTAGATCATTACGAATAATAAATTAGTACGGGTGGGAGTTCTATTACTTACCAAACAGCTGCCGTCATGCCGAAGTAGTAGCGTAAGAGGAACGTGGCCGCACATGGTGCCGTCATAAGGCCGTCAGTGAGTAGCAGTGAAACGCCCGGAAGCTGTATATCGTAACCGCAAGCAGTTGCATTACGGCCCGCTAGCCAGCGGACAGCCCAACCAACCGTGACCAAGCAATGACTGATGACCAGAGGCATTAGAATCTTGTCCCAACGTTTCGTAGCCAGGATCAAACACAATGTGGCTACAATGGCCGTAAACAGCGCGGCAACACTCCACGACGTTAACCAAACTTCCGCGAAATGCTTTTCATTCTGTTCAAACATAATGTCTGCCTCGCAAAGAGGGGCACAACGGCCCGACCTATTCAGCCGCACGTATAAATGGGATTTAATTAATCCTTGACATGTGGGGCGATCATTGTTGGAGATCATTACAACGCTGTCCGTGGGTTCACCTGGACCCTGCATGCACATATGCTCATGGTTGTTCTCCTCCGGAAACCGAGAACAGTCGAGAGCGGATGGCCACGGAAATCCAAACCCCTGCAAGATAGGATGACACAACGTTTTGACCGTGAGACAGAGGCCACGGCACGGTCCGATTGGCATAGGAACTTTTGGTGTACACATCGGCACGTAAGCCGCGCACAGGAAAAACTTCAACTGTTTGCTACAACCATACTGAATCAACGGGGAGAAGGTTTGTAGCGTGAAATCAGCATCGGACTGCAACTCGTGTCCAACAAGATTGGGCAAGGATGTCTCGTTGTACCCAATACCTCGACACAGCTCTATTCGAATTGGTTCGCACGTGCGCTGAGCGGTAAAGTCCGATGTGCTCAGAACAGCTGATGTACAGCCAATCAACAGTAGCAAGATCATACCGAGCATCTTGACTGTGATATGATTGTGCATGTGATACCAAACTAAGCCTAGACGCCAACAACGAACGATATCCACTGAGTTCTCGCGTATTAGCACTTTTATTGTTTTCGTTCCGCGAACATCGATCAGATTTGTGATGAATCTTGTTCCTGCTTCACGTCTTCACGTTTCTTCTTCAACATAATTTTCATCTGGAGTACTCATTGACGACAGCGTCAAAGAGAAAATCAGACCTGGTTCCCGCCTCGCATTCCACCGCGCGCCGATTCTTCTTTCAAACGAGCGATTCCAATCATCGCCGACCACAGCATGCAACCCGGGAAGAACACAGCATTCAGCTCATAAAAGTAATAACATTCATTCTCAGCTACAGCAGCGGGCACTCTCGGAAACGTGAAACTTTTCTTCTCTTCCTCGAAACAACCTTTTTTTTCTTCTTTAATAATCTTCTCGTTTCTTCTCCACCGATATTCTCTCTTGTTATGCGATTATTTGTTATAATTCACCTTCGTTCTTCACTCGATGTCGGCTTTGGTTCAACCAAAGTGGTCTTTCCGCACACTTGACTGTTGTGTCAATAGGACAGATTTTCACGCAAAAATAGTTCGCATTGCTCAAACCTCTCCAACACAACAAGGGCACCTGTTGTTTGACTCCGCGCAGTAATGTATAATGTATATTTTTCCTACAGGCCTGTAACTATCGAAACATTTCGGCGCACAGCATTTTCAAAAATAAATCAAGCACTTCTGGGATCTTCCAGTAAACATTTCCACAGCGCACACTCGAAGCGTAAACAGATGTACCGATTTTTACGACCAAAAAGCGGCAGAAGATGAGCTGTGTGTGGTGCGAACTGTTCCAAAATTTATTTATTCATCCGCAGCAATAATGCAAATTTTCCTGCAAATATTTATATGCTGAACCACACATTGATCGCACACGATAGCTATTTTAGTTCGAGATGGATGTAAATCAACAATTCCCAGCTAGAAGTCGTGAGAAACAAGTCAATCGTAGCAAAACATTTGCGCCTGAAATTCATCGATCCAGATTCCGGATATCGAAAGGTTCACACTTTACGCTAAATGCAAACGTAACAAGTTAACGTGTCACAAACACTGGACACTCTTTTTGTTATTTTTCACGATACATTCCAATTGTTCTCACCGAGTTGTGACAAAATTCAAACTGATAACTCACAACGCGATCGCATCGCACAACGCGAACACAACCGAGGCGGTCTGCCTCGGAATAAATTAATTAGGTCTGCAAACCGTCCGTCAATAACGACAGCGCGTAAAAATTATCATAATTTAGATAACACTTGCGAATGTTTGTGTCTCGCGCGAATAACCGTAACAAAAAAAAAGACGCATAAACCATAAAAGAAAGATGCGCTACTTGTGCACCGTGTGACAGCGGAGAACCCAACTGATAAAAGCGCGTGTGTCCTCGCGCGTGAAAAACACGTCCACTCGGTACGATACTCTCTCGAGAAACTAAGCGAAGATATCCAAAACAGACGGTTCGCTCCGCGTTCTCTGCTTTCGGTGGAAATAGAATTGTTTTGGTTCTCTCTCGTTTTCTCTCGTTTTGGATATCAAGACGCTGGACCGCGGCGGTTTATGTATCGGAACTAGGATTGGGCGATCTTTATAAAAAGATCGATCTTATCGAATCGATTCTCCCAAATGGCGTAGGGATCGATCCACTGATTAAATCGGTACCAAAGAATCGATCTTTGTTGAATCGATTTTTGAAAAATCCAAAGCTTTTTGTCGATTTATCTGCTTATTCTATATGAATGCTGTCGTTTCTTTGAACAGGGATAACAAATTTCATATTGCTATTGAAATATCAAAAGCATTTTGTTTTGTTTCTCAGCATGAAAGCCACAGCCACAGGGCATTCATCTTGTGCCGTCAGGAAGTCATTTTATTTGATAAATTAATTGAAAAAGTATTATTATAAATTTAACAACCGCCCAGAACTCAACTGACAATGATCCCATAAAAGCCAATCGCGCCATACATCTGTCATTTAGTCGAAACCGATTCTTGATTTTGGCGCCAGATCTAGAAAACAACCTTTCGCCTATAATTGACGTCAACATCAGGTTCAGGATCCTATGCGCATCCGCTCACAGTTCATTCTCTCAGTAGCTGCTGCTAGTTCTGTCTCTGTCAGCATTTGTACAGAAGTAAATCTTAGAAGAAGTTATCCAAATGATGGCATTATGTTTAAAAAAATGTTAGGTGACCTTTGGTGAGATAAAAAAAATCGATGTATACTGAAAAACAAATCTACAAAAAGATCGAAAAGATCTAAAGTAAAAAAATCGATTTTCTCGATTTTCTCGAATACAAAAGATCGATTAAAAAAATCGGAAATCGGAATGGAAAAGATCGATCTTCTAAGAATCGATCCGAAATCGCCCAATCCTAATCGGAACGCAAGAGCGCAATGTTTACGTGTTGGTGTGGATAAGGACGCCTACGCGCAGATGATGGCTGACAGCTGTGGAACGGCACTACACCAGACGCAATTTGGTGTTTTGTTTATGTGTTTTGAAACCATGCTCCGGCAATTTTAAGCTGTGCTCATACCTTAACGGGTATCGCTTTCATGTAAATGCTGAAGGCTGACTATGGACTTATCGATGGTTCATGTTGAACAAGTGATCATCGCCTGGAAATAAAATTAAAAATGATGGATACTTACGTATTAGCGCCGCCGGAGCGCTATTTTTGTTATGAATTTATTTTTTCGTAATGAAATTCATTCTGAGGTCAAGTAATGAGCGCGACGTCTACGAGGATCAGGACGTTAACCAAACTTCTGCGGAATGCTTTTCAAACATAATTTCTGTTTCACAAAGAGGGGCACAGCTAGGGATGCCAACCTTCCTGATTTTTCAGGATTTCCCAGACTTTATGGCACGTTCCCTGATATCCTGACAAACACTAATTTTTGCCTGATTTTCTGAAATGACCCTGATTTTTCCTGATTTTTTTTGTAAATTCACTTTATCTGAATAAAAAATATTTGTAATAAGTATTTTTTAAGTTAGTTAGTTGGTTAATTTTTCTGGTTGGTGATGATAACTGTCATTATAGCGTTCATTAGAAGAACGCATAAAAACGCATAATATTTATTTTTTCTTTCGCTTATTATTTATCTATTCCGAAGCGATTCGCGTTTTCGAACATACATGTCGACATTTATTAAAGCTTGAAATAAATTAAAAGATTTTCACGCCAGGAGGGAGTTTCAAATCGTTATATTTTAAATGAAAATAATTACTTGATGTTTTTGAATGCTTAAAACACGTAGTCTTAGCTCTTACTCAACCATTTGTCTGCACATTTTCTGCTATTTCCGAAAAAAAACTCGTCATTATAATATGAAATTATTATTCGACACAGTTTTATTCTAATACTTGTCCCCATACGAAAAAAAAACATATTTCTCTATTAAGTAGAATGCACGAGACGGAAAAGTATATTTTCATTTATAATTTTTATTTTAAAAGTGCATTTAATCCACCTGCAAAAATTTCGTCTCATAATATAGGGTTGGGCTAAAAGAAATGTAGCATTTCTGATCGAAATTTGACGCTTTATTTAACATACTTAAAATCATCCAATTTAAGTAAAATATGCGCCGTTTTGTTTGCAAACTTGTTGCTATTTAAAAGGCAACTTCATTTTTCCCCATTTACAAATTTATAAATGAACAATGAATATAATGCTACAAGTTTTTCTTCCCCTCACTCCAAAATTTTACTTCAAGGATGACGGATCTTCTTCTTCTTCTTCTTCAATGGCACTAACGTTCCTAGAGGAACTTCGCCGTCTCAGCGTAGTATTACTTGCGTCATTTTTTATTAGTACTTAGTTGAGATTTCTATGCCAAATAACACGCCTTGAATGCATTCTGAATGGCAAGCTCTAGAATACGCGTGATCACAGTGCAAGTCGGAGGAAATTTCTTTGACGAAAAATTCTCCCGACCAGAACGGGAATCGAACCCGAACACCCGGCATGTTAGTTATGACGCTAACCACTCGGCCACGGGAGCACACACTGACGGATCTACATGTGATAGATTTTATGCAGTGTTTGCCAAATGATCCACTCATTGACAAAATCGCTTTCGTTCGTTCAAATTTGATCTTTCAGGAAACATTTCCCCCAGCGGTATTCTTTTGTTGTTATGTGTTGCAAATCACGACACAAAAGAGAACGAGACAACTCTGCATCGGCTCGCACTTTATTGCACACCAGCATGCAAGCAAAGCTATCATATACGCTTTTGGTCAGAAAGCTTATTTTCTTCTTTGCCCCTAACATATGCATATCGACCTCTCCATGCATCATGAAACATCTGGATCGTACGGACCACGCAAAGCGAAAGATTCATATTCAGCTAATGTAGCAGATCCTGATTTTTAAGTCTCAGAGAGTGCAAAATATATTATTATTTAGCTCGATAGAGGCTAAGGGAGGGTAGTCAGATTAAATTTTCCATTTTTAACGCCGCTATCCCTTGAAATATGTATATTCATATAGACCGCATAGTTTTACTAGCAACACCGCTCCAGTGAGAAGCAAAAACTCTCGCGTTTTATCTCATTTCCCATTCGCTGCTCTCCGCAAATGGTGACTAAATGATGACGTAATTTTTCTTGTATCATTTATTGCTTTGCACTTTTCTGTGCAGTGGGTTTCGCTATAGTAAAATGGGACAATATATGCGGTTCAAACTTGTATGCAGGCTTCGAAAATGGTATGCGATGTTTGATACAGATCGGATATGCAATCAACAGTCTTCGTTCCTCTCTTAGTTTAATCACTAAATGTTACACAAGTGATGAATGTCAGTATTCATACAAGTATCTGAATGATCCTCTCATATTTGGTTATATGTTCGTGAGAGTTTACTTGCATGACACATTGTGTATCATTCGATTTTGATCGAAATCCAAACACTGATTTTATGTGTATAATGTGTAATATTCTTTGAATTAAAGGTAATTAAAAAAATTTCTGGTGTCACTGCATAATTTCTCGCAATTGACCTTGAAGCTGAATCCATTCATTATACTCGAATTACAGGGAATCATTGAAGTCAGTCGCTTTCGGAAGAAGAGTTCATTCTGATGAAAAAATGCAACGGCAAAAATAAGTTATTGTGGAAGTGTCACACAATTTGACCGAAAATCTTCAATCTGCATCTCCATTGCATTTATGAAATGACTCGCTTCACAAACGCAACGATAATTTTTGAAGTTTGGTTTGGATGTGCCATCCAATCAGATAAACTAACCGGATATTGCACCTACAGATTATCACAGGTTCAGCTCTGTTAAGTTCACTTAAGGGCAAGAACTTCCGACTAGAAAGCAAATATATTCTGGGAGGAAATGGGAGGAAAAAGCTCAAACATTCTGCGTAAAAGATGGCCAAAGATTGTGAAACAAAGTTGTGCATACAAAATAAATGTATGTTTGCCTATAGAAATTATACTTTTGTTTTAACAAATATCGATACGAACTTTCCAAACAACCCAACATGGGCTATCCTGATTTTTCCGGATTTTTATTTTCATTCATCCTGATTCTTGAAAATTATAGTTGACAACCCTGGGCACAGCGGCTCGACCTACACTGAGAGGAATATTTAGTAAATATGACGAATTCTTTGGTACATGTTACCAATTCACTAGTCATTTTCTACCCTACTAATTATTGGTACCGTAAACCGGGGCAAATTGATCACTGTTTTCAGAAAAATGTGAATATTTCCGATTGCTTTAGTCAGATTCATACCCATTTATTTTTAAAATCAGTACTGGTGCTAAGGTCACAAAACGTTATGGAAAATTTTGTTCAAAAAAATCCTTACGCGGTAATTTGGAAAATTTCAAAATGTAGCTTCGGGGTGAAATTGATCAATTTATGTTTTTCGGGATTTTCAAGTGTGCACAAAAATGTATAGAAAATCAATTATTTCTCCGGTCATTTAAATGATAATTCAAGGGTTTGAGGATACAAAAACCTGATTGAACCCACCTAAAGGTGTGGTCATGTCTTTCCATAACTCGATTTAAACGTTGATCTGCAGGTCATCCGGAGACCATTCAGGTTATAGTAATGTAGCCAAAAACCCTTGAAATGCTCACTAATGAGCTAGTTTTGACAAACCAAGACGTACGATATATCGCATGATGGTAATCGGTTCTGGTCATTCGTGGTACTTTTTTGTAAAATAGTTTTTCCTCACTTGTTTGAATAGTAATTAGGTATCGGCTAGAAGTGAATTAATATGTTTAGCGTTTATAAATATTGCTTTGATGTGTTGAAAATATGTTTCTTTACCATAATTGAAAATGGAAACGTAAACGCTATTTAGAAAAAAAAAATTTCATGCAATTTAATGAGTGATTCGTTGCGAACTATTGACAAAAAGAACCTTCAGATGGTTATTGAACATGTCCGATTAGAAAAGCTTAAAATTAAATTGCATAATACCTCTGAAAATTTATGTTTGTTTTCTGTAATACGTTTGATCAAATTCACCCCAGTGATCAATTTGCCGGTACATGACGGTAAATCATACGAAAAAAAATTGCTAAGCACAAATGTCCAACAAAACTACGATTTGTTGGTCCAGTGTTGGTTCAATATGGTTCGCATCATTGGTTCAATATTGATGATAAATATCAATTAATCATGATATTCTCCTGAATAATTGACGCACATTCTCATTTATTCTATATCTAGAATGACTAGATCGATTTCTCTTCATCAATTTTTTCTTTAGTTAATAACTCAACTGCAAAAAAGTTCCAATTTAGGTTCCTCAACTTTAAGGGCGCTACGTTGTAGTGTTGAGAATAGCTAGCTAGCACATTAATTGAGGAAGACCCAACTCAGTCTCTCACACGTCATTTTCAAGCGTTGGGCCTCTTTGTAACGTCGTTGTGGCGAATTTTGTGAAAAGATCTTGGCCTACATCCCTACATGATCAAATTGACGCAAGAATCGAAGCCGTTTGACCACCAGAAGCGTCGTATGTTAATTGGGCGTATGCGTCGTATGTGAATTGGGCTGAGCAACAATTTGTAGATGATCCGGATTTTCATCGAAAAATCATCTTCAGCGATGAGGCTGATTTCTGGCTGAATGGCTTCGTCAATGAGCAAAATATGCCTTATTTGTCAGGCAGCAATCCACACGTACTCCATGAGTCACCATTGCATCCCAAAAAAAATACGGTTTGGTGCGGTTTATGGTCCGATGGCGTACTTCTTCCGTGATGATCAAGTACGGCACGTTACTGTGAATGGGAATCGTGTGATTTGACGCCGTTAGACTATTTCCTGTGGAGCTACGTCAAGTCTATGGTATATGTCAACAAGCCAGCGACGATTGATGAGCTTCGTACGAATATCGAACGTAAAATTGCAGCAGTATCGGCCGATTTATGAAAATTGAAAGCCGTCGGAAACTGGGTTCAGCGTTTGGACCTCTGCCAGCGTGCCCTTGGGTGCCATGCAAAAGAAATCGAGTTCCATACATAATGGTATCAAATGTACTTTCACATGAATAAAGAATTTCATTGATATCCAAAACCGTTTTAGTTTTATTCAAAAAAAACTTTTGTAGCGCTATTATTGAAAAACTCGATATAAATTGGATTTAATTAATCCTTGACATGTGGGGCGATCATTGCTGAAGATCATTACAACGCATACCTTCTTTTACTCTCGTACTCGCTCGCGAAATCATTACTCATATAGGGAAAGACGAGGTAAGACCGTCCCCCTAAGAAAACCAATTTTCAGTTAAACGTCCTTTAGGATTTCCCCTATTTATTGTGCTACATATCATTGAGTATATAATAATCTACTACTAAAAAATGTGTACTACTAATTGTTGATTGTATAACTTTTTCGGCGTTTTTTCATTAATTTTTGAAATGATAAAAAAAACACTTCTTATTTTGCTGGCGGGGTAAGAAGGGCCACTCGCGGGGTAGATGGAGCGATACTATTTTCAAATAATTTAGTCTGGTAAAAATAACAGGAACAATGTTGTCTAAGGTACTAAATGTTTAGGGTTGTTCATAAACTACACACAAACTTCTGAAAGGCTATTCCGTTTGCAGAGTTTAAAAAAAATTATCGGATGATTATCTACGTGGATCTAAAATCTCTCAAAATCTGTTCACGTGAAGTCTTAATGACCCCGAAGTAGGTATTTCTGGTTCCGATTCGATATGTTGATATCACAACGTGCGGCGCTTTTACCCCGTCGAAAATGGTCCGTCTTCCCCCAGAGCACCTTTTGCATTATTTTGCACTTTACACTTTATTTTGCTGGAGAAATCCTTATTTCGGTTACCTTGAAAATTAGATCGCTTGCAACCGCAATAGACGAAAACATTATTTTGTTTACAATTTTGATATATCGTGCGCTCAAGTGTTACAAGGTGTTTTGAAATGACAAAAATATGCTATTAATGCTTCTTGCGTAGCATATTTGCCAAAATATTGAGAATTTCTTATAAAACTAGAAGTGGTCCGTCTTACCCCGCCGAACGGTCTTACCCCGTCTTCCTCTACTCGCGCACGGTGTCACAGACTGAAAGTTAAATATGTAATATTGCTACTGTGTACTTTTTAGGTGTTATTGGTATTCTTTTGAATAAAAGGATATAATTGAATGAAAGAACTCCAGAAACTACATGCTCGCGACATATTTCTCACATTTTCCGTGGCCGCACATTGGATCTGGTTCGCAATTTTCGTGGACACAAATTGGATCCGGTTTATGGTGCTCCCGATATTAACATATCTATCAGCGAATCTGTATCGCCACTGCGGTGGATTTGCACCATCCTTCGTTAGTACTATCATTATCGCCTACAGAAGGAGCAGTGTTGGTTGCTGAGGATCGGAACGAAGTCGAACAACCGTTGAATTACACTAGCATTAATTTCCCTCAATTCAATGGGTTTTTGAGTAGCTACAATTGGAGTGCCCTTGGTCAGGACGTTAATGACATGGCGGCGCGTTTTTGCGTAATCGTTTGCAGTTGGCTCATAACGAATACTCCACGAGAGGAACCTCCAATGTCTCCAGCTTGGAGCACTCCACTCCTTCGCGTGATACGGCGCGACAGAAGTCCCTGCCAACGTAAATTACGCCGTCGACGAATTTTTGAAAGCATACGCAACTTTAAACTTGCTAGCAGAACATGTCGCAGCCTTAACTTAAGATTGTCAATTCTAAGCGAAAAATTGCAAATATTCCGTCTAAAGTGTTCTCGGGCGCTCGGGAGTCGTCTTCTATTCCCGAAATGTGTGATTTACTTGCAAAACACTTTGCTTCGGTGTTTATTGCTGATGCAGCTTCGCTAAGTCAGGGGATCTTTCTAGATCCTTTATGTTTCCCGTCTTCAACACGTTAAGCCTCGACCAAAATATGGGACCGACAATGATCATTTCGTTTGGCCTACGTCGGTCCCAGCGAATCGACTTAACTAAATATCATTTTGTGACTTTGTTGTTGTCGTTTCCAATGCCGACACTCTCCGAACGAAAAGTTTACTTTTGACCGAATTGATCGCCACGACCTACTGAGAAAACAATCCCGTCTTGGTGCTTCCCACGTGATAAGTCAGTGACGTTCCCCTTGCCTGGACTAAAGGGTGTGTCACATCAAATTGCATCACGGTAAAAACGCTGTAGAAATTCGCCCAGTAGACCGATCTTTTTGAAAATTTTAGACAGTAAAATAAAAACTATTAAACAACTTTTGGCATTTTCTTTTTATTCATACATCGAGCTCAAGCCCGTATGCTCGCACCTTCCTCTTTACTCCGTCCATAAGGTTCTGTACAACGTCAGGTTGTAGTTTTTTTTAACAGAAATCCATTTTCTCTTGAGGTCTGCCTCCGATTTGACAACTTTTGGGTTCTTCCGGAGGGCCTGCTTCAAAATCGCCCAATATTTCTCTATTGGGCGAAGCTCCGGCGCGTTGGGCGGGTTCATTTCCTTTGGCACGAAGGTGACCCCGTTGGCTTCGTACCACGTGGCACGAAGCGAGATCCGGCCAGAAGATGGTCGGGCCCTCGTGCTGCTTCAATAGTGGTAGTAAGCGCTTCTGTAGGCACTCCTTAAGGTAAACCTGCCCGTTTACCGTGCCGGTCATCACGAAGGGGGCGCTCCGCTTTCCGCAAGAGCAGATCGCTTGCCACACCATGTACTTTTTGGCAAACTTGGATAGTTTCTGCTTGCGAATCTCCTCCGGAACGCTGAATTTGTCCTCTGCGGAGATGAACAACAGGCCCGGCAGCTGACGAAAGTCCGCTTTGACGTAGGTTTCGTCGTCCATTACCAGGCAATGCGGTTTCGTCAGCATTTCGGTGTACAGCTTCCGGGCTCGCGTCTTCCCCACCATGTTTTGCCTTTCGTCGCGGTTAGGAGCCTTCTGAACCTTGTATGTACGCAGGCCCTCCCGCTGCTTGGTTTGCTGGACGAATGAACTTGACAAATTCAGCTTATTGGCGACATCCCGGACCGAACTTCTCGGATCACGTCTAAACTGCTTAACTACGCGCTTGTGATCTTTTTCACTGACGGAGCATCCATTTTTGCCGTTCTTCACCTTCCGGTCGATGGTTAGGTTCTCGAAGTATCGTTTTAGTACTCTGCTGACCGTGGATTGGACGATTCCCAGCATCTTACCGATGTCCCGATGTGACAACTCCGGATTCTCGAAATGAGTGCACAGGATTAATTCACGACGCTCTTTTTCGTTCGACGACATTTTTCCAAATTTACGAAAAATTGACAGTGAAGCATGGCCAACGTGATCTATACACTCTTATCTGATTATAAGCGAAAGCTGAAGATATAATTCCTAAAAATTAAATTTCTACAGCGTTTTTTCCGTGATGGAATTTGATGTGACACACCCTTTATCAACTGTCATGGAGAGAAAAGATTGAAGGTGACGATCCTAGAGCTCGATCCTAGATCGAAGGCATTTACGTCTGAAGATCACTTCAACAGTGAGCAGCAAAAGCTCCCAAGCTCGTCAGTAAATCTCTAACCTGTCGGTAGCCTACACATGCGCCAAGGCTTCTATATCGTTCTAAATGTAAAATTCTCCATTGATATCACAAATAACACTTCTCGTCGTCCATCTCCTGAATTAGAATCGAACCCAATTTGGCTGGCGTCTGTAATGAGAATCGTGTTGTCCAACGGGGAATAGATAAACTTCCAAATTTAATGAATTCACCAAAACAGATTTAATATTCCATCATTGTCACCAAATATCTTGGGTATGCTACATGTTGGGTAACGCCATCCTTTTCTACCATAAGAATTCGATGCTGAAAAAAATCGAGGGGTGGTATCAGAAAAACGACCGCATAGGACGTAGGACTACGCTTTTTTTTTAAATATGTTGGTTTATCATTTCGGATATTATTTACGAATACGTCGAAGGTTCATAAATAACTCTTAAGAAAAAAGTTCCGGGAACCTTGAAAGGTTTTAATGGCTTGCGCGGTTTTGTAGAATCATTTCGAGAAGCAACGATCCTTTCTTGCCTTTGCGAGAACAATACACAATATGTTGCACATTGCACTGAGTATTTAACGAGAGGCATCTTTCGTGCATCGCCATTCAACAAGCATCAAACACGCGTCTAACAGATGCACACAGTTGCAGCGATAAACTTCAAGTGGCTCGGTGGCACAGCTCGAGGGGAAAAATAAAACACAAAACGAGCAGAATAAGCGTCCTTTGTTGTTCCGGGCACAGAAAGATTCTGAGAATTTTCCTCAGAGGAGATGCAATACTTATACGCTAGCGACAGCTTACTTACTTCGCCAATATTCTCTTTTCGCTATCCCCCTTCGTTGTTTCTATTCTTCTACTTCTTGTTTTCCTTTGTTTACGGAGACTTTAAATCCAACGATTCATTCGTCTCCGACTGTTTCTATTCTAGCGGCTGCATAAGTTGCTCGTTATTGACAGCTCTGTTCGGGAAAGCACACCAATGGACACTTGTTCTGTCCAAAATAGAAATGCTTCCAATTTTCATCAATTTAAACCATATTTAGACTATGGGATTATAATGTATAGTATATCAAGCAAATCTTAGAAAATTTCCGATTCGATTGGTATGCAAATCGTTAAAATCTGTTCGCAGCAAAAATAGTTATTAACATTGACTTTATTTCATAAACACCTGACCTGTTTTCTGATTTGGTACCCTTAATGTAAGACGTAGTCCAACGTCAAATGGAATTGCATGGTCTCAAAGCAATTATTCAGGTCTGGCAGCTGGCCAAGACCTGGTATCGATTCCAGAACACTGTTACTGATTGAAATATTATCCTGAATTACTTCACATAAATATTAGCATCATCCACAACAATGACCAAATCACCCAACATAAAATAACAATGTCTAAAAATCATCTCTTTCATTTTATTATATATTTGTAGTTTGAAGCTTGATATAATGATTAACCATTATTCATTGAGAGAAAACAAGTATAGCTCAGTGTACAATAGAACTTTATTTTTATTTAGGCAGTGTTGGTTTAGAAATATTTGGCGATTTGCTTAGGGGGGTCCAAATTAGAGAGAATTCTCGTATCCAGCTCTTACCAACGCGATTCGTTGTTAACGAAAGCTGCCTCTTGGTGTCAAACATATGGAGATTCCATGATGAAACGATGCCTAGCTTTTATTAGAAACAAAAAATATTCTAAAAAGTATAAGACGTAGTAAAATTGAATCCATATTTTTTCCAATGAATGGCATTAGTAATTTGTATCTCGGATTGTATAGAGAAACTAACGGAATTATGTTTGATATAGCAGCAAATTATCAGACAAAACGATGCATTTTTAATTTATTTCGGATCATTCCAACAATGCTTAAAGTTTACAATGTTATGTATAATCACAATGTACCAGATATCTATGTTGATTAATGAATTCGAATCATGCATATGGTTTTTTTTGTCATCTCGAGAATTTATTGAACCCACAGCAACATGTATTCCATAAAAAAAACTATAGGTTAGATATGCGAATTCAATGAAGATTCAAACAATATCAGCCATGTCTAATGCGCGGCCATAACGAAAGAATCAAACTCGGCATACTGAGCACTTTGTCTAATAATTTCAGAGTTCAATGTGTGCTCCATCACTCCAATTTTAATGTCCATGTCACAAATTTCTTCTTTTATCCTGAAGACCGCTTTTTTAATATTAATCAATGGACCTGCAAACATATGGAAACATGAGTACTTTTCAAAAATAATTATAATTATAGATCATACTTCCGTCCGTCATTGAATTTCCTCGTTGATCCATTTGAATTTTAATGTTCTCCAATTCATTTGTTATTTTAGATAACTCGTGCTCTCGCTCCGCCTTTTCTTTGTCACCTTCCTTAATGCTGTTATTCACCTGGTTGTATTCAACCAAAATGCTCTTGTACTTTTGAATCAAATCTTTCAGGTCGTTGTTCAAATGTTTTTCGCGACTTTCAATCTTCTCCATCACGTAACTGATATCGGTTTGTAAAGACTTCAATTGACTGTCCGTCTCTTCGGTGGCGGCCTCAATATTCAACCTTAGACTTCTCATCTGCTCCAGATGAGCTCTCCAGTCACGTGGATCAGTCTTTACCACCACTTTGAGCTGTGGCAATACTCGTTCCAACTCAAGTCGCCAATTTTCACTGTCAGTCAGTGAATCCACCTTATATTCTTTGTTTACAATTTTCTTATTTTTCGGATCAGAAAAGTTCAAATCAAACAAGCCATTTCCTTCGTCGTCGCTCTCATCACTTGCCCCTGTCATCTGTTCCTCTTCCACTTTCTCTAGAATTATTTCTGAGTCGTTTTCGATCAGGTCCACCATAGGATCGTCTTCTTTCTTGCATTCTGGCCGTTTCAACTGGAATTTCGTCAATTTCAATGCCTGCGAAGCTAGACAGTCCATAATGTAGATGCAAATGGGGCCAGCTCCTTGTATCAGTTTGTTCGTTTGAAAATCCGTGGGAACATCCTTTGATGAGAACAAAATTTGAGATGGTTTATCGAATTAGAAACCCTATTCAATACTAACCATTTCCTGCAAGACTCGAATAATTCTGGAAATCACCATATTTGGATCGTCAAACTCCTGTGGTTGATCGAAGGATTTGCCAATTTTCCGAATCAACCACGCACATATCGAAGTAAACATGAAGAACTGCTCGCCAGGATTGAACGATTTCAGGAAGTAGTATCGGTTGATTTGTTTCATTTTCATTTCCTTCAACAGTAACCGTTCGTAGTTGAGAAGTTTGAGTTTTTCCATCAAATCATCTACTTGATAGGAGGACACGATCGAGGCACTGTTTTGATCTCTGTCCATAGCAAGGCCATACTCGTGGCGAAACATCTCCGATGATGTATTTTTTAAGGAAAATTCCAGTATCACAACACAACATAACAAGAATTTAAGCCGATATGATACATTTCCGATCCCACAACAAACGGAGTGTCCACGTTGCTATGGAAAATGGCGTGCATCATTGCGCATAATCGAACTCTTTCAGGATGAGAGTATTCTAATTGTTTTTCATATTAGGTGTTTATTGTCACACATAATGCAACTTAAGCCTGCCATATCAGATATCAGAAATTAGTCGGCAGTGCCAGCATGGATTCCCTCCCGGTGAAAATCGTAGCCTCGTGTCCTCCGAAATGTGACGCTAATCACAAAACAACACAACCGAATGGAAAACGTTCGTCATTCTGTGTTCTACAGGTATATGCTAATAATTGTGGAACAATTATTGTATCAATGCAAGGAACCTTATCTCCCAAAATATAATTTGCTATACATTCTACTCTCCTACAAACATTGACCGGACCCAACCGCACACATTCGTAGAGCGCTCAAACCCGTTTTACTCATAGCGCTGTAATTGAAGTGCTGTTGCATAGAAACATTATCAGTATCGTTTCCGACACCTTAATGAAGCCATCACATCATACTTTAGCTGCAGAGGCATTCTAGAAGTGTAGGGCAAAAAACTATAGTGTTTTCACGAAAATGAGTCCCTATTATGGAATGTACGTTGTTATCGGCCTAATATTCAGGGTATTAGAAATCATAACAAGTTTTTTGAAACTTAATGTAGTGTTGGAAACATTGGAGGCACGTTTTGGAAACATTATAATCGGACGGTAAGTACTAGTTGAAATCCGATACAACATTCGAGCAAATCGTTTGATACTTAGTTCATCACTGCTTAAAAGAATATAAACTAATATACTTGCAGAAAAAGTAAAACGATACAATATTTTAGAATTCAAAATTCTCAAATTTCCAAATAATCTATAGATTCCAGATAACGATATATCTTTTATTGTTTTGTGGATTGTTCCACGTTTCTCCAAATATCTCATTGGTGCTAATTTTAAGCCACAATCGATTGTTGAACACGAATACATAAAGCACACAGTTGCTAACGGTCCAAACTCTTATCTAATCAACGCGTAAAGCTAGACATGAATCGGATGGCGAATTTTAACAAAATCCGTACACACTCTTTCATTTATTTAACAACATATTTCTACTCGATCACAACGCTAATGACCGTCTTGTTTTTAATAGAAATGACGACCGCCCGAAAGAAGAATCCCCAAAAGATAGCGTCAGCAAAACGGAGATCGACCACATGGCGTCCCTGGTAAAAATCTGGTGGAATCGAGAAGGGTCGGCAAAAATGTTACACAGCTTCCATCAAGTCAGGTATACATTTTAGGCAGAGCAAAGAGCAGTTCCGACTCGTCGAAGAAATACCTCATCTTCAAAACTACTTTATATGAAAACAAATTTATCAAAACTCAGAAGCATCATACTGAAATATTTTCTAGAGTACCACTCGTTGTGGATGGTTTGGCAGAGGTGGGCCGAATTCCGAAAAGTGATACATCCAAACAAGACTGTCTGAGGGGCGTAAAAATCCTGGAAGCCGGTTGTGGAGGTGGTATATTGGCTGAGGATCTAGCCAAACGTGGAGCACATGTCGTGGGTATCGATCCGTGCAAAGAAATGATCGAGCTAGCCAAAACTCATCTGGACACCGAATCGGCTGATTTGAAGGATCGTATTGAGTACCACTTGATTACTGTTGAGGAGCATGCGAAGGAATTTGCTGAGAGGTATGACGCCATCGTTTGCTCCGAAGTGATGGAGCACGTGGACCAGAAGGAGTCTATCTTGGAGGCGTGCGTCAAATGTCTAAAGGTAAACAATATGCAAAGTTTTATGTTACGAATATAAATTGCTAAAAATTATTGTTCATTACAGCCTGGAGGGTCCCTGTTTATTACAACTGAAAACCAAACCATGCTGGCTTGGTTCATCTTCATTATCATCCCTGAGTACATTTTGAAGTTCATTCCCAAGGGAACGCATTACTATGAGAAATTCATTGCCCCAGTGCAAATCTCAAAAATAATTGAAAAATACGGATGCAAAACACTCAGAGTTCGTGGTTTCTTCTACGATCGAATGTCTAATAGATGGAGTTTTATTGGAAACGATGATTGTAACTACGGACTACATGCTGTCAAAAATTAGACTAAGCTATTATGCGATAAAAAAAAGAGCCATCAATAAACCCCAATCATTGTCGCTAATTGTGTGTTACTAATTGAAAATGGTTATAACTCTCTATAAGATATGTTACCAAAATGCTTTCCTTTCAACTAATACTCATACAGGGGATAGACTGATAAGGTTTATCAACATTTTAATAGTCTTAACTTTCTGTTTGAACATGCACTTCTATTTTCCGGTTTCAATCAGAAAACGCGACTTGTGAATTTGTCACTAACGGTTTATTTTAAACAGTTGATTTTATTCCAAGAGGTGACTACTTCGTTCGAGATTTTATTTTCAACTGACTTAAGTCTATCTATCGCAATAGATATTTCAGATATCTATAGTTCTCTATTGCTTATCTTCGGCCCTATCGACGATCGTGAAAGCGATCGATCGTTTATGGGCTGATCTTTCGTATCCTAGCTGCTAACGATTGTAGTAATTGCACGGTGGGCTCATGCCATGCGAATATCAGAAATTCATTTCCTAAGTTGCTATAAAACTTTGGGCTAATGCTTAAACATACCGGCCGCCTTGAAATGCAATTTGCTTTCAACCTTACACACATATGAGCTATAACTGTAATTTCCTATCCGGATGATACAATATAAATTAATATGAAAAATCATGAAATGCTTCTTCATGAAGCATAGTAAACATTGCTTCGTGCAGTATTCAGCGTCTCCATTATGATGGGTTCCCATATGGATGAATGTAGTAAATATCTTCGCCTGACTGGTGATGTCCTCTCGATGTATGGACTCATGGACTGTAGATGGAGGTTCTGCCATTCACGATGTGAGAGCCACAGCATGGTGGCTCCATTGATGCTATAAGTAAAATGAGAGGCGATTTTTTACTAAGAATTGACAATTGGTAAACGACTTCCCTGATCTGCGGAGGCGGTCCGCCTCCGCAAGCGCGTTTCGCGCTTCCGATGACCGATCGACTGATGATGAATATGTTGTGGAAATTGATGTGATCTCTTCTCTGGAGATCCCGACGTAGAATCCTCATGTCCGCTCTTGTAGATCTGATTCTGGATTATGCTGCGCGAGTTCAATTTTTGTGTCCTGCCAATTGAGTAGAAGAGTGATTGATTGCGAGAACAGAAACGATGTCAGGATACATAACTTCGCGTGGAGGTAACTTTACCCCCACTGTTTACTTGACGCCCTATGAATTTAATGAACAGGAACTTAGATGAGCTGGGGTTGATTTTCCAGAAAAATATGCCCGTGATTCGCTGAGATGACCGGCAGCCATGCCTGGCTGGAGATTTGCTATGGAGGACATACATTTTTTTGAATTTTTATGGAATAATTTATTAACGAAAGACTTAACTGGAATGCGGAGACCCACTGGAACGTAGGTCTCCGCAGCGCTATAAGCGCATGATGAAGGAAAAATTATTCCTCAGTTGATGGTGACTCGTTGTCTGCTATCGGCAAAATGCAGACTTTGGAGATGGCTCGCACGTAAACTCCGTCCTTTGTGCGTACCTTAACCACTCTGATGTTACCATCTTCGCCGGTGTGTATATCGATAATTCGTCCTAAACTCCATTTGAGAGGGGGTAAATTCTCATCTCGCAGCAGAACCATCGTGCCAACGAATAGATTTTTCCGCTGTTTCGTCCATTTCGTACGATTTTGTAAATTTGATAGATATTGTGTCGACCATCGTCTCCACAATTGTTGGAGATAGTTCTGGACACGTTGCCACTTGGAGAGTCTCGATTCCTGTATTTCTTGTAAAGATGGTTCAGGAATCGCCATTAGAGGTCGATTTATAAGGAAGTGTCCTGGTGTAAGGACGGTTAAATCGTTCGGATCGTTGCTGAGAGGTGTAATTGGCCTCGAGTTAAGGCAAGCTTCGATTTGAGCTACTAAGGTGGCCAATTCATCTGAATGAAGTATGACATTGCCCAATGTTCTCTTCATGTGACTCTTCATCGATTTGACTGCTGCCTCCCAGAGACCGCCAAAATTGGGAGACCTTGCCGGAATAAATTTGAAATTTATATTTTCAGTAGCTGCTTCCTTCGATATCGATTCTCTTTGGTTATTGAATAACCTTCTCAATTCGTCCAATTCACGCCGAGCTCCGACGAAATTTCGGCCATTGTCACAAATGATAATTTCTGGACGACCACGGCGTGCGACAAATCGTTTTAACGCTGCGATGAATGACTGAGTTGTGAGGTCTGCGACTATTTCCAGGTGGATAGCCTTGACCACTAGACAAATGAACACTGCGATGAAACATTTGATTGGTTTACCTTTTCGATACGGATACTGGACGTTGAACGGTCCGCAATAATCCACTCCCACTCTCGTGAAGGGTGGTGCTGGTGTGACGCGTTCAACTGGTAAGTCACCCATTATTTGTTCGTGACTTTTTGGACGTGTTCTGAAGCATTTGAGACATCTGTGTATCACTTTGCGTGTTACATTTCTTGCTCCAATAGGCCAGAATCTCTCGCGCATACTGGAGATCATCAGTTGTTGGCCAGCATGAAGAAGGGTTTCGTGATAATGAGTTGCAATCAGCGTGGTGAGTGGATGACGGTTGTCCAGAATTAATGGGTGTTTGCGTCCAACGGAAATCTGAGCATAATTCAGCCGGCCGCCGACGAGAAGTAGTCCGTTCACGAGACGAGGATTCAATGATCTTATTCGAGATGGAAACGTTGTTGAATTTTTAGTTTTTAACTCAGTCAACTCTAGATGAAAGCTTTCCTCTTGTGCCAATGCAACCAATCGTAATAGAGCACTTTCTCGCTCTTCGTATGTCAGAAATCCTAATTTGCGGTTCTGACAGTTTCTGCAGTTGTAGATAAATCTCCTTACAAGAGCTACGATCCGCACTAGATCCGATAATTTAGATTTCAAAGTGAAAATGAAACTGGTTTTTATTTCTTGAGCAGGAGCTGAAACAGTGGCTCGTTGCTCCACTGTCGCTTGATTTAATTCTTCGATTGAGTATTTGACCGATTTCGGCCATTCTTCTTTCTCTAAATGAAGCCACTGTGGCCCATGCCACCATGTTTGATGGTTCAATAATTGATCAGGTGTCATTCCACGTGACAATGCGTCTGCAGGGTTTTCGGCTCCAGCCACATGATTCCAGATCCCCTTCCTGGTTATGTGCTGGATTTCTGAGACCCTGTTCGCCACAAATATATTCCAGCGTGATGGCACAGATGATAGCCAACATTTGACTATCATAGAATCCGTCCAAAAATAAGGTTGTATTGACAGTTTTATACTTTCAGCCGCCTTTTCGAAGAGATGACTGCATACAAGCGCCGATGATAATTCCAACCGTGGGATAGAAATTTTCCTTTTCTTTTTCTCGAGATTGTCAATTGGAGCAACCCGAGATTTCGCTGTGAGAAGCGACACAGAAATGGTTCCGTTAAATGATATGCAACGTAGATATAAGCAGGCTCCGTAAGCCTTCTCGGAAGCATCACAGAACCCATGCATTTCTACGGTGATTATGTCGTTATCGAATGCAACCCATCGAGGAATTTCTAGGTGCGATAAGCCAGCCAGATTGCTTCTAAACTTCAACCACCAATTTTGATGCTCTTCGGCCAGCGATACATCCCAGGAACACTTTGTTTTCCAAAGTTCCTGGAGAAAAACTTTGGCCTGAACTGTGACAGGTCCAACTAATCCTAATGGATCGAAGAGCTTTGCGAAATCGGACAGAATGATTCTCTTGGTGATTTCAGATGATGAGTGCCACTGGGGCACAGTGAATTTAAACATGTCAGTGTTGGGTGACCAGATTAATCCGAGTGTTTTGATGTCGCCTGATGGCTGTAGCTCTAAAGTCGATTGATTACTTCTAAGGTGAATGGGTATCTGTTCCAGGATCTCACAGGAATTAGTACTCCACTTACGCAGAGTGAAACCGGCAGCGCTGAGTAGCAGAATAAGTTCTCTGCATAATTTCGATGCTTCATCGATGCTTCCAACACTTTTTAGCAAGTCGTCGACATAGAATCCGTTGAGGATTGTTTCTGCTGCGATTGGATATGTTGGTTTATTGTCTTCTGCGAGTTTCTTCAGACAACGAGTAGCGAGATACGGTGCAGGCGAGGTTCCATACGTAACCGTCGTTAGTTCGAAGGTGCGGATGGGTTCAGAAGGATCATCTCTCCACAAAATGCGTTGAAGATGATAATCGGCTGGGTCCACATTTATCATCCTGTACATTTTCTCTATGTCAGCTATGATTGCATATTTGTGGAGACGGAATCGTAAAATTATCGAGTACAGGTCGTCCTGTACCACAGGGCCTACCATTAATGCAGCATTAAGCGAAATACCACTGGACGATGGACATGACGCATCAAACACGACACGCAACTTGGTTGATGTACTATCGGGCTTAAGTACCGCATGATGAGGCATATAGTAAGGTGTTTGCATGGATTTCTCCTCGTCAATAGGTAATACCTCGCGCATGTGGTTCAGGTTTCGATACTCATTAATGAAATTAGAGTACATTTGTTTGACATTTACATTTGCGTTGAGTCTTTTCTCCAACGCTGAAAATCTACGCAAAGCTATCGATCTCGATTCGCCGAGACGATCGATTAAGTATGGTTTCTTGGGTAAATGCACTATAAATTTTCCCGAACAATCTTTCTTTGTGGTTCGTTCGAAATGTTTTTCGCATGCGGTTTCTTCCAACGAAAAAGTACTAGTGGTACGACATAATTCTAACTCGAAGAATCGCATTAATTGATCTTCGACAGATTCGGAAGAATGTGAGACGATCGATGAATAACAGCATGCTTCGTCTGGAATTGTTCCCGAGACAATCCAGCCCAACTGTGTGTTCTGTAACGTTGGACCAGATTCGGTCAATTTGATTTGCTGACTTTCTAGGATAATGTCTAAATAAATTTCTGCTCCTATTATAAGATCCACCGCACGAGACTCGTGGAAAGTTGTATCAGCTAAGACGACTTCATTAGGAATTTTCCAGCTGTTTATGTTAATACTTTGTACGGGAAGGTTAACAGTGACACGTGGTAGCACGTGGAATTTCAATCGCGTCGTGTACTCTGTGACACAAGAATTCATTTCAGCTAGTACTGCTTGAGTTGAAGCTGTGCATGAACCTCCAATTCCGACAACAGGTAAATGTTCACGAGATCTCTTAAACTTGAGCTTCTGGGAAAAGCTTTCCGACATGTAGCATCGCTGCGAGCCAGAGTCCAGCAACGCACGAGCGAGCATCGAATTTCCGTACTGATCCGTGATGCCTACAACGGCAGTGGAGAGCAACACTGTACGTGAAGTGTATTCTGTATTCATTGCGGGTGCAGTGTGGTAACTTGTACTGGGGGTGTCTGTGGCGAATTTGTGTGATTGAGCTTTGCTTGCATTTGTTGTTGGATTATCGTGTGATTCTGTGTTGTGTCTCGTTATTTGCTGAATGTGTGTTGAGCGATCAATTGGCGTTGAAAATGTTTGATTTCGCGGTGGTTGCGGGTTTTGTCCTTGGTATTTCTTAAAAGACAATTGTCCTGACTGTGGCTTAGCTTGTGAACCCACAGTGGGTGATGAACTCGAATGAAGTAGCGTGTGATGGCGTTGACCACAATGGTGACATGATCCCCGCGTGCAGAATCTGGCTATATGTGCAGGTGACAAACAATTAATACATAGCGAATTTCTTTTTACTGCATCTAGTCGGTCTGGAACATTCATTTTAGAAAATTTGGAACATTTGAATACAGAATGAACAGGCTCTGAACAAAAAGAGCATTTATTTGATTGAACACTAGCGTGACTGATAGTAGGACGATATAACTTTCGATTGTCGGACTGTATTGCCTTTGTTGGCGTGATAGATTGCAACATTGAACAGTGTGATTTCAGAAATTTCATTATCTCTTTATATTTCGGAACTTCTTTACAACTATAATGAGACTCCCAGTGTCTCAATGTGGTTGGGTGTAAACGTTTACATAGCATGTACTGTAGTAAGGTACTCCATCCTTCCGTCTCCTCACCAATTTTGTTTAACATTTGCAAATTTGTTTCAAAACCACTAACTAATTTGTTTAGTGATTCGAAATTCTCCTGACGTAACGGCTCCAATGCGAATAAGGAATCTAAATGCGTCATAACCAATAATTTCTTGTTCTCATACACACTCTCCAAAGCATTCCACGCGATAATATAATTGTTGGAACAGATCTCAATCGATGCGATTTCCTGCAGAGCGTCTCCGGTGAGCGATGTTCGCAGGTATGTGAACTTATCCATATCTGATAATCTAACATCATTATGGATTAAGTTCTTATATGTATCACGGAAAGTAACCCAGTCCGACATCCGTCCACTAAACGAAGGCAGTCTGAGGTCTGGAAGTTTCACTCGGGACTGTGAATCAACCGTGGATTGTCTCGAACCATTTGGCATTGGGTGATTCCTGTTTGCTGTTGTGAGATAGCTCAGAATAGTTTGCTTCAAATCGTACACAGAGTTTTCAAAATCTTTGATGATGGTGGCGTTGATCGTATCCCTTTGTCGAATTCGTTCCTCTTCAGTCGCTTTGGTTTCTGTAAGTTCCATGTCATCCGCATCGTCGGCTAAGATCTCCATTTGCATTCGAATATTGATGAATTTCTCCAATAATTCGTCCAGTTTGGCTAACCTCAGTTCCAAGGATTGTTTGTCCGTTCCTTCCTCATAGGACTGTACGAAATCAGCCACATTTTCCAGCGAGATACGTAACACACGCTCTTGCTTGGACAATAGCCTTAGATTTTCCGAAGGCATTGTTGAAGACACTTTGTTTCACTTGAACAATACTTGTATTGTTGTAGACCCAATATATCTTTATCTTCTACAATGGCGTTATTGACTGACCGCGCGCAAATTGACGGGACAATGAGATCAATTTATAATGATTTTCAATAGAACAAAGCAACCACGCTAACCGACCAGCAAAATTGACAATATCAACCGAAATTTTTAATATTTAGTCAAGGCTCAACTCAGCTTTTAAATATTGGAACACAATAAGTTTCTCATGGAAGCAAATATCGTTTATTTTATTTCTTCAATTCGCTCAATCACATGCAACGCGTCGGTCTCACATGCATCAAAGATCCGCGCCACAGACTCACCTGCTTTATACCCAGTACTTATCTTAATCATGCAATCTCCAGTCCTATTCCAGCAACAGCAGCAACAGCAGTTTGTTCGAACAGCGACAGCGCTCTAAATTCCTGATCAATGTGTCCTATAGGTCTTCCTCGTAGATAAAATTCAGCAAACTACGTGTGGATAAGCTATCAGCGATGGCGATGTGGCCTTCAGCCAGTGCCACAATATTTCTTCTAACACGATGTCACTTCCGCGTTTCCCGACGATCCGGTTCTATCGGACCAAAATGTTTGAACATGCACTTCTATTTTCCGGTTTCAATCAGAAAACGCGACTTGTGAATTTGTCACTAACGGTTTATTTTAAACAGTTGATTTTATTCCAAGAGGTGACTACTTCGTTCGAGATTTTATTTTCAACTGACTTAAGTCTATCTATCGCAATAGATATTTCAGATATCTATAGTTCTCTATTGCTTATCTTCGGCCCTATCGACGATCGTGAAAGCGATCGATCGTTTATGGGCTGATCTTTCGTATCCTAGCTGCTAACGATTGTAGTAATTGCACGGTGGGCTCATGCCATGCGAATATCAGAAATTCATTTCCTAAGTTGCTATAAAACTTTGGGCTAATGCTTAAACACTTTCGAAAAATCTACTTCGGTCGACTCTTTACTAACTTCAGTGCGGCCAACTGACATCGAACACAACTTCATATGAATTGGTCAAAATTGTTTGAATGTGTACTCTAACAGAAATGCCAAGTTTAGGTTGATCAAATTTTAATCATTCCACCCTTTATCAACCTGTAGAAGATGTTCAGAACTCGAAGAAAATAAATTAGTTGTGGTTGATTTGGAACGTTAGAGCTCGGGCAGGAGGTGCGCCGTTTAGCGACATGTTATTGGAATATTCAGATCTCGTGGTGGCGTTGATAGAGGATGATAACATGGTAATTGGATAATACATTTGAAAGTCATATTTGTTTCCATGGTAATCGAACCACAAGTGCTGGGCAACGAATTAAAACAAATATCACAGGAAGGATGATTGGTCAGCGATTTCCCCACGATCATATAAAAAAGCAAACCCCTATTATTTTTTTAATTCTTCATATTTGAGACTTTCAGCCTCCTGGGCTAATTCGTCTCAGACCCAGTTTAGAAGCTATAAGTTATTCAACGTTCAAACGATCTATAATTGTTTCTATTTTCAAACGATCGAGAGGTGTACCAAACTATCGAATGGAAAGCAATTATCTTTATTGCTTGCACATAAAGGGTGTGTCACATCAAATTGCATCACGGAAAAAAACGCTGTAGAAATTTAATTTTTAGGAATTATATCTTCAGCTTTCGCTTATAATCAGATAAGAGTGTATAGATCACGTTGGCCATGCTTCACTGTCAATTTTTCGTAAATTTGGAAAAATGTCGTCGAACGAAAAAGAGCGTCGTGAATTAATCCTGCGCACTCATTTCGAGAATCCGGAGTTGTCACATCGGGACATCGGTAAGATGCTGGGAATCGTCCAATCCACGGTCAGCTGAGCACTAAAACGATACTTCGAGAACCTAACCATCGACCGGAAGGTGAAGAACGGCAAAAATGGATGCTCCGTCAATGAAAAAGATCACAAGCGCGTAGTTAAGAAGTTTAGACGTGATCCGAGAAGTTCGGTCCGGGATGTCTCCAATAAGCTGAATTTGTCAAGTTCATTCGTCCAGCGGACCAAGCAGCGGGAGGACCTGCGTACATACAAGGTTCAGAAGGCTCCTAACCGCGACGAAAGACAAAACATGATGGGGAAGACGCGAGCCCGGAAGCTGTACACCGAAATGCTGACGAAGCCGCATTGCCTGGTAATGGACGACGAAACCTACGTCAAAGCGGACTTTCGTCGGCTGCCGGGCCTGTTGTTCTTCTCCGCAGAGGACAAATTCAGCGTTCCGGAGGAGATTCGCAAGCAGAAACTATCCAAGTTTGCCAAAAAGTACATGGTGTGGCAAGCGATCTGCTCTTGCGGAAAGAGGAGCGCCCCCTTCGTGATGACCGGCACGGTAAACGGGCAGGTTTACCTTAAGGAGTGCCTACAGAAGCGCTTACTACCACTATTGAAGCAGCACGAGGGCCCGACCATCTTCTGGCCGGATCTCGCTTCGTGCCACTATTCAAAGGACGTGTTGGAGTGGTACGAAGCCAACGGGGTCACCTTCGTGTCAAAGGAAATGAACCCGCCCAACGCGCCGGAGCTTCGCCCAATAGAGAAATATTGGGCGATTATGAAGCAGGCCCTCCGGAAGAACCCAAAAGTTGTCTAAACTGAGGCGGACTTCAAGAGAAAATGGATTTCTGCTCAAAAAAAAACTACAACCTGACGTTGTACAGAACCTTATGGACGGGGTAAAGAGGAAGGTGCGAGCATATGGGCTTGGGCTCGAAGTATGAATAAATAGAAAATGTCAAAAGTTGTTTAATAGTTTTTATTTTACTGTCTAAAATTTTCAAAAGGATCGGTCTACTGGGCGAATTTCTACAGCGTTTTTTCCGTGATGCAATTTGATGTGACACACCCTTTATCACTTAGAATATAGTGATATGTGCAAGCAATAAAGATAATTCAAACAAAAGAAGTTTGGGTTTCCGAGAGAAAACTTTTCCAAACAATGGCTGTACAGAGACAAAACGTATAAGATTAAAAATTGTGGCAGTATTCCAATGTTCAGTTATTACTAGAAAGGTGGTAGTACCCGTGCCCAGCTCCGCTCAATAAGCTGCGACCCTCCCAGTTCTAGGTACTACAAGGGTGGAGGCATCTGTGTTCAGATGCACAAATTGGGTGGCCCTCGCAATTCCAACTACTACATCGGAGGTTTTCCTCCGCGAATCTAGCTCCTACAAAAGTGGTAGCCCATTCCTACAATAAGGTGACAATAAGTCGCCAACAGTACGGAGTTCGCAAGATTTTTTCCAAGAGCGCCGAAAGCTATAACGGAGAATCACTACATAGTTGATTTTGTGGACAACGAATACAAAGCAGATACAAGCGTTGAAGATGATTCAACAATGACTCAATATTCGTAATTTCTGCTCTAACTCAGTCGTAATAATATAGTAAGACAATAAGTAAGAACCATATGTGGTATGTCTTGTCTCACGTCGCGTCTTATGAGTGTCGTGAAGTTCATACGTTGCATATAAATTAAAAATAATAAGTCAATGAAACAAATTTCTCTTAAATCCCACGTTTTTTGAACCTTTTACAAAACTACTTCGTCGCTCTTATCAGTTTGAACAGTCAAACAACTAAGCTTGATGCTTTGTTCGTAGCTCCACCACGATAGGGTCCAACATTTTCGAACACGAAACATGAAAATCGACTCTCCTCTCAGTCGTTTCGCTTCGAGCAGGACTACTTCCATAAACGCCTTCCTCTCTCTTGCTACCGAGTCACAACAAACCCATTCGCCGTCGAAAATGACTCGTTCATCAGTTACACTCGCTCTTAACGCTCATCAATTCATTTTTAGTTGAAGTAAACTGGTTCTAACTGGCATGGCGAATGAATACAAATCAGCCTCTCAATTCAACCTCACTTCACTCCCCCACTACTACTCCACCCCGACATGTACCTCGTTACCCGTGTACACAATCTTATTTGAACATCCATAGATAATGAAACGAAAATTTGTTTTCCGATGCAAAAAAAATGGGTATATTATACCTACGATATAACCGCAAGGTTGACGGGGGACTATCGTTGGTTTAGCATTCATTTGTATTTAATGATTAAATTATTGATTGAATGAAACCAAGAGAATACTGGAGAAGGAGGACCGGCTGAAAATAAACGTTGCACCAAAGACCGCGAACCCTCCTAACGTCCCCCGACCTCAGCGACCGATAGATTATTTTTGGGCGAACCTCAAACGGAGGATCTACTCCAATAATTTCGTGGACAAAACGGAGAAGCAGCTGGTCACCAAGACCACGGACCATTTTCTGGTTATTCAAACTGGCGTCGTCTTTTGAGAAGCGACAATTAACGCTCTACGAGCTGTATGCAAATTTAGAGAAGAGAAGATATCCCAACTGGATCTTCTATCTCAAAAATAGTTATTTGATACGGAAATTGTGATGTGGAAGTTTCCGATTGTGCCTATCTTCCAACTGAGAGCAACCACGGAGGATTTCTTCCCAGGAACAGAGAGACAATTTGTAAAGAAATACAGCAATTATTCGTACCCGGGTTACGAATCCTGACTCGTCAAGCAGCGAAGCTGCGCGTAGCCTGTCCACTTCGAAAGTATGTTCCGAAGCCTCCTCTGTCGTCAGCTCTACCTAATCTTGTACGTCAGGGATTATTGGACCGTTTACACACACTGGTTTAGACCATTTAGGACCAATACAGGTCAATCATGGTCAAAACTTGGTAAAAAGGTGGGGTGGCGTTATTACCCCGCTTTGCTATACGTGCGGTACAGCGGTATACCTGGAAGTAGTGTCTGCGCTGCACTTGAGTTTAATTTGCATAAGCGCACGTTCATAACAAACACATATTCTCTCTTGAAACGAGGTGCACCAAATTCATAAACACGAGAGCGCGAAATGAACCCGGCGCAGAATTCAGATACTAAACATCGCTTCTCACTTGTGTGATGCGCGCCTCATTTTATACCCCGCTTTGTCTTCGCTTGTTCTAAGCAAAACATAAAAACAACAGCGCGCCTCCATGCAACCGTATACGCTGGTGTGAAAAAAAAACTAAACAGAGAAAGCAAACCGCGGTGTAAAACAGGTATAAAAAACTGTTCAAAAACTGTGTTGGCAACAAAACATTTCATCTGTGTTTCGGAGCGTGCTCATTCGCTAGAGCACATGTGTATACAAGGAGTGAGAGCTCAACTGGGTGCAAAAAACTTGTTACACCACGTTGCATGCTGAAGACTGTTGCGCAGTCATGTATAATGATCATCAAGCATTTTGTGGCATGTCGTAGTTCTACGGAAACTGTTGGTGACATCGGCATGAACTTCTTTAGAGCGAGTAAAGGTGGAAACAGAATGCCGCGTTGTGCGTTGCTTCTCATCAGCTGTCATTGCTTGTGTTTTGTACTAAAACATTCGCCCGACGCAGTCTGTTGATTTGCGGCCACCATGTAGCATTCGCGTCACCACTTTTCATGTAAACAAAAACAAAATAAAATTCGTATGAAAATCTTGTTTTTTAAAATTAGCTTTTTCCATATCAAACTAGTATACTATTTAATAGAAAAACATTTTTGGTTGCAGGTGGTGAAAAAGTCTCATACGAAAACTGTTTATGAAGACAACTCTATATTATGATGAAAAAGTTCAGCAACAATGTTGAAATTGTTTAGCCATATGAATGAATGAAAGTCAAAAACACGTGTTACAAGTAATCAAATAACATGATGTGAAAATTTTCATTCAAATTTAAGAATTTAAAAACCTTCGCTGTTGTGTCTTCTAAACTGATAGAGACTACACTAACGAGTTTGGGACCCAAATTATGACCCTAATTTGAAGTTGCCACCAGACGACGACACCACCCCCTTCCATATATACTCGAGCGGTTATCGGTCTGATGTCGACCGTAACGGTGCGAGGTGCTACACAAGTGCTAGAATCTAACCCCGCCTTGCCCCCCGCAGGCAGCACTACCTATAATTTCAGCTATAGTACAGCGCGACTAATTGATTTGAGCGAAACGGCATCACTGCAGCGAATATCATTTCTCCTGCTCCTTAAACTGTCAACAAAACAAAACAGCAAAAAATCTGCAATCAAATGGTGTGAGTTTTATTTCAATTTATACATGCCTAGCGCACAAGTTATCGTTGATAATCCTAATTTAAATCGATTTCAAGAATACGCTAGACCTGGTGAATCTGGGATGTTTTCATAAAAGTGCTATGGAATTTGAGCTTAATTTACACAGACCGGGTTTTGTCAGTGGTATAGCAGAAAAGTAACGGCTGCGAACGCAACATTGAGTTTTTATTCCGTGAAATGGAAGAGTTGGCAATAAATTTTTAGTTATTTCGATGTGCCTTCTCCAGAGTATTCCACCAACAAAATAATGGGGCAGTATGCATTTGCCGTGCAGACGACAAGGCTCAGTGATACCAAAAACACCTGATCGCAAAAAAAATCCCAAGCCGGGTAACAAAAAGATTTGCGATTTTTGATGGGAAAAGGATAAGCTGGCGGTGTACATTTTTGTGGCACTGTAGCATTGAAATATTACAAGACGGAAATACTGTCACTAATCAACGATCATAACGTCAGGTATTTACATTGTTTTTTTGTCAACATTAGCAAATAGACCAATGTTTTGTTTCAGTCATGAAGATTAGAATGAGTTCAATAACATCACCAAATTATCGCTCGTTGACCCATTCGAACTGAATTCAGCCTTTTTACTCTATTTGCATGACAATATACCAAGCATCTTGCTCTACGTAGTGCATCAAAATAGTATTTCGAAACATAACCATATTCAATCAGCGCAGGTTAGGTGTTTTTGTTAACAACTTAAGGTGGAAACAGAATGCCGCGTTGTGCGTCGCTTCTCATCAGCTGTCATTTCTTGCATTTTGTACTAAAGCATTTGCCTGACGCAATCTGTTGATTTGTAATCACAATGTAGCGTTCGCATCGCCGCTTTTCACGTAAACAAAAACGAAATAAAACACTCAACAAATTCAATCAACTAGTGAATCTTGTATTTCATTTTAATAATTCTATGTATGCAGATTACAGCTAGTTTAAAAATTGGAACTGAAAAAGACATGAACCGACATCGGAGAGCAGCCGTCGTCGTACTAACCGAAATAATATGCGAGACACTGGCTCCCATAAATGGCGAATTTGACTTTCGAAGTAGAATCGCGATTTTTGGTATAGCTGATGCGACAAAGAAACCGCGATTGTTTTCTGACTTCGATGCATCTGGTGGAGAAAATCGCAACGGCGCTTCACAACTTTATAGGTGTAGTGAGTTTTGGAAGTTCTATGAATTTGAGAGAATGGTGTGCTAAAGTTACATTTCTTATGGATTTATCAGCAGCAGAAATATGAATAAGAACAATTCTAGTAAGGCTTCGTATCAGCTACGTTACACACTCACCGGTTATGTAAAAGATAATTAAATTAGTTAAATATGAATAAAAAATTTAAAAAATTACAACATGACGTTTTTATTTCATTCCTCAACAATTGTGATCATTTAGGACTCATTGAGGTCAACAGTTTCATGCAGATGAAGAACGGTTTGGCTTCCAAATACTGTCATGATGAAGCCGCCGTCGGTGCCAATCCTATACTTGGAGCTTGTGAAAGTGCATTTATTACGCGAATATCTGTCACGTAAAGGCTCTTCCACTTTCGTTTCAACACTTCCACTACAAAAAAAGCTTACAAACAAATCAAATAAGATGTCCTAATATTTGAAAAACTGTATCTTACCTCCTTGTTTCAGTGCATTTGGTATATCAGTCCAAATTTTCTTTCTTGTGTGGCTGGTTTCACACAGTCGATGTTCCTTCGAACTGAAGCCCTCGTTTGTTTTCACAAATTCAACGAGATTTGTTTCACACTCCGTTTTCAACGAATTTCAAATCGTGGGAAAATCTTTTTCTTGTTGTGTCCATGGCACCAGTAGAATGTTTTTAAAAACAACACATTGACACATTCGACGCAAGCAGTTTAGAACAAATGTCAGAGTTTAGTACAACGATGCAAATGACACGACGCATCATTGTGGGCGACTATATGGAAACACACATATTCAAAATAAACTGTCAAAGCACAACTGTTGCAACGCGACGCATAACGCGGCAGAGAAATATTTTCCACAATACGGCGGTGAGGAATCAATGACAAATAATTTTACGAAATAGTAGTATATTTTGAAAAAAGTTATGTAAGTTATACAATGGCAATTTATATTATGATGTGTACTTAAACATTTAATATAATAAATAATACAAACGGTTACCGTTGTTTTTTTTGTTCCATGTCTTGAAAGAAATAATAGCCATAATAAAAGTCGAGCAAGGCGCTGCAATCGGTCGACGCGGTTCCAGAGTGGGCACAGTGTTGGCTCGTAATTGGCTGTCAAATACGAAGGACAGGTCGACAAAATCGTTGCAAAATGGCATGATATCGGCACCGTTGTCGACACCATTTGTTGGGACCAATCTAGGACAACAATGTAGAGTGGGCACTGTCATCGCGAATTCGGCGCAAGCAGTTTAGAACAAATGTTAGCATTTAGTACAATGCTAATGACGCAACGCATTATTGTGTTCGACTAAATGGAAACATACATATTTAAAATGAAGTGTCAAAGCACAATTGTAGCAACGCGACGCATAGTGCGGCATTCTGGTTCCACCTTAAGCTATTAACATGTTGAGCCCCGCGTCGGTCCCTAGGGACTGACATTGAGCTTGTTGTTAGGAGAGCGTTGATCACTGGGACTGATAATTACAAAATAACATAATGAATAACAATAATAAAAAAATTTTGGGTTTTTTTTTCGGGAGAGTAACAACATGTAGGGTAGATAAGGGTAATATGGTCCGTCCTAAACCATGTAAGAACATCTATAAATTATACTACATGTTGAAACCTCACGATTTGGAAGTTTTTGATTGATGTACATTGTATGAATATGCTTTAAAAAAAGTTTTATGAAAATTTACACTTTCAAAAATGTGTTCCATTCCCGTCGATCGAGAGCCATGTTAATTAATTCAATCTTTTAAGCTTGTTTTCGCTAGAAAATAACGTAACAAGTTCATCAAAGGAAAGTTTACTCTATTTTGTAACTATCACGTATATTTCATTGGATTTCATTCAATTTGCATGTACAAAACATAGCAATGTGATCAAAATGACTCACTGGGACTGGACTGCAATTTAACGTTACTCAAAGCAGGAACAGACAATATCTGTTCCACCAACGAGTGGCATCGATATCATTGGTTCCATCCATCGCCGCCCGTAGAGGAACTGAATTATGCCCCACAGTAGCAACATAGAGTGTCCTGTGGAAGATTCTATAATCGTTATTCCGTGCTCAGCTGAAGTTATAGCGGTTATCTGCTTTTTGGATTTGTTTTTGCACCTGTTGAATGAAGATAATAATTTGAGTTTACCTGCTGCTCCTATGGAAACAAATAGTTACTGGAATCACTGATGTCTCATCGACGTTGAATTGCCTTACTGGTGGAATGTTGTATTTCTGGTGCATATCCTCCAGGGAATCGTAGAACTACCCGATTGAATCTGTGATTGAATCCTTGTGCCCTGGCGACGAAGGTTGCTACTGGTGTCCGAAATGAGAGTTGTGGGTGGCGCTTTCCAAAACCATCTATTCCGGCTAATTGGAGGAGGAGAGATATAATTCTATCGACCAAACCATACGCCAGTTTCCGGATTTCTCTCGTCGTTACACCGTAGAACCGTTGTTCCAGGCGCAGGAATCATGAGATATACCAGGCATACAAATCGGCGGATATAGTCAAGTGTATGAAACACGGCAGGCAACAGTGGGCTGGACATGTAGCCAGAATGTCGGAGGAGCGGTCAGCGAAGGCTATAGCCGGTATTCCACTGAGGCAACTTTATGGCTTACAGCGTAAAGTATTATCTCCTATCCAACAGTCAAAGGATCGGTGCGATTTTTATTCATTGTTATGGAACCTCAACATAAGATGAGTACAGTTCGGATAATAGACAATACGTAGTATAAATTCAGCTATACTTCAAAACATCTATATTTCATCCAGACATTCTCGTTACAGTCGCTCGAAGTAATCATTCATGCTGGCCAGATTTCCCCGCTCACAAATATGCCAGAATCTTCGCAGTGGAATTGATTCACCTAAGATGTACTTTGTTCTTATTTAGATATATACTACATTAGAAAACAGTGGACGAACAGATATGATAAAGAATCGAAAACATACGCATAGAAAATAAAATCTCATAGTACAAATCTATAGACGAATAGAGGAATATAAAACTGAGGCAGATACAGTTGAGACTTCTCGCTTTTGTGCAGTTGCTGCGCTTTTTCATGCGAGTGCTATCCAATCACAAAACATGTTTATTATTTCTAGCCCACCCACTTCACAGTTCATCTTTTCCGCTAGCTCCATTACTACGAATGAAATCATACATAGCTTGGGCGGTCCGTTTACCCTCGTAATTCTTAATAAACTTCCCGCGGACGAAATATTTCATTGTGGGGAACCCTTGAATCTCAAAACGTTCAGCCGTTTTTGTGTGCTGAGTGCAATCGACCGCAGCCACTTTCCCCGAGACGGCATTCTTCTCGAGCAGATTTGCTACTTCTGCGAAGTCCGGCTTCATGCGTTTACAGTGCCCACACCAGGGTGCGTAGAACATTACCAGTACACGATCCTCGTTCTTCAGTACATCATCGACGCTGGCGTCGGTCAAGATAATGATTTTGTCCGCTCCAGGAAAATCACCATAGGCCTCCAGAACCTTCTCTTCCGCTGGAGCATTGGGATCCTTCAGGAATTTGGTGAAATCGTTTTCCGTTCTTCCTCCACTGTACTCGCGGACGGTTTTAAGATAACTGAAATATTTCATGGTGGGATACCCACGCACTTCGTACGCTGAGCAAACGCCACTGTGACGGGTGCAATCGACAGCCGCCAGAGCTACCTTTGGATCCTCTTTGAAGTGCTCCGCTGCGCTTGTGAATTCCGGCTTCGCTCGCTTGCAGTGACCGCACCCTGAAGTAGGAACGATTCAATTAGTTTCACAGCACAATAGTAATAGATAGTTCTGTACGTACAAGGCGCGTAAAACATCACTAGGGCATGCTTCTTCTTTTTCAGGAATGGCTTGAATGATTCCTCGCTGAGATGCACCACTTCACTTTGCTCCTCTTCCCATGGGGCTTCCGGTGTTGGGGGTGGGGGAGGTTCCACAGGATTCTGTAAAATAATGAACCAAAAATTTGAATCAGTGTTAAAAGGTGAAACAAATGTGACGATTTTTTTTCATATTTTTTTTATGTAGTGTAGAATCCCCCGATTATCCGTGACATAGACAGGCGAAGTCAACAAGAACAACGAAATGGCGTATAACGCATTAAAGTATTAAAAATTAGGTGCTAACACGAAAACAAAATATCTCAGCATGAAAACTATGTTTTATTAATACCGAAATCATCAAACTATCCATCTATAAGGTCAGATAATTTGGAGGTCGTGATTAGAGGCGAATGAACTGCAAAGTTTAAAGCCTCTTAAAAACAAAGAAGAAGAAGAAGAGGTCGTGATCGAAGCAAAAGAGCATGAGCCTAGCTGCCATACAAATGAAACACAAATTTCTGCATTACTCGAGAATTCATCAAGCAAACGAAACCAAATTTGGCATGCGGAGGTTCTAGGGTGCAATAAATGTTTCTATTGTGGTTAAATACTCCTCCCCTCTTCAAAGGGGGGCTACCATACAAATTGAACACAAATTTCCACATAACTCGAAACTAATCAAGCAAACGGAGCCAAATTCGGCATGTGAAGGTTTTAGTAGGCACGAAACGCTTCTATGGTGAAAAGACCATACGGTAATACAAATGAAGCATAAATTTCTGCATAAGTCAAGAACTAATCGAGCAACTAGAGCCAAATTTGGCATGTGAAGGTTTTAGGAGGCAAGAAACGTTTTTATGGTGAACAGACACTCCTCCCCCCTCTCTAACGGCTGGGGGGGTCTACCATACAAACGAAATACAAACTTCTACATAACTCGAGAAATAATCAAGCAAATGGAGCCAAATGTGAAAGTTTTTGGGTACGAGAAATGTTTCAATGATGTTATGACACCCCTCCCTTCTCTGGAATGGAGCGGGGTTCCATGAAAATAGTACACATATTTCAAGCAAACATGACAATTGAAAATTTTCGGAAAACTCTGAAGGAAAATGGCTCATATGTTCTACAATTACACAGTGACAAGCGTTATTAGTTCATTTGATGTTTGCGCTAACGAAATTGATCTTTGTTCGAAAGTGGAAATGAATTTGAATGTGATAAAACGCACTCCTACATCTTCTTCTATTTATATAAAATAAAATGGATCGCCGAATGTGTTGATAAGAGCAAAACTCCACGAAGGAATTGTCCGATTTAGGGCTGTCTTTATTCTATCATATTGTCTGTATCAAACATTTATTACATGTAACGGAGAAACATGTTATTTGCAAGTGATTGAAAAATCTTGAACGAGAATTGTGTCTGAAAATAAGATGATATTATAATGACGAGTTTTGGTAGAAGTACTTGAAATTTTTATAGTAGAAAGTAATTTTGAAAGGTAGAGCAGAAGATCAATCAATGGACAGTTCTGCGATTGGACCCATGAACGTGCGCTTAGTAAGAAATCGTGAATTTTGAAACCGGGTCAGCTAGTTACTAATAAAATGACACAAGTAATACTACGTTGAGACGACGAAGTTCTTCTAGGAACTTTAGTACCATTTAAGAAGAAGGAGAAGATCTGAATCGGTACAGTGATTATAAATGATTATAAATTAATGAAAAAAATCATTTTTGAAAGAAAAAAATATTTTCGATCTGATATTTCATTGTCTTAAATAGAATTAAATGTATTCCACGAATTGATTGTCTTGAGCCAATTTGCAATAAGTAATATTTTATGTGCTGCAACATCCGAAACAATTAAAACCTCAAAAGATTTCTGAGAAAATTCTTCTCGAAAATTAAAATAAAATAATGAGATTTGTTATACAGGACGGACTCGATAATATACAGTCTTGGATATTGTTTTTCACTGTATGTAATAGAATCTTGTATGTATTCGAATAAAAAAAATTTAATGCGTTTCTTATGCATATCTTTTCCGTTTTGGAAAAAGAAATGTCGTATTTTTGATCGAAATTAGACGCTTTATTTAATATACTTAAAATTATTTAATTTAAGTCAAATATGCGCCGTTTTGTTCGCAAACTTGTTGCCATTTAGAAGGCAACGTCATTATACCCCCCCCCCCCTTTTTTCGCTTTAGGTTGTCGTGCGTGATCCACTTTTTTTCACCAGTCACCATCTTCTTCAAAAATGGGTCGAATTCGTTCCGTTTGAGCAGTGCATCGGCGTTGTTTCGGTCCAAAAGATTTTTTTGCGTCAACTCGTGTGGCACCCATACATCCAGCTTTTTCTGGAATCCAATCTTCTGCAAAGGGTTCCAAACGGTTTTATGGTCTATACCCAGTTCCTGGCCAATCGAGCGAGTGCTCACATGCCGGTCTACTTAGATGAGAATTTAATTTTTTATTCATCCCCTTTAAGTCAGAAAACACCTTTTTCACAAAAAAATAATTATCCAAATAATTATCTCTCATTTTTCATATTAGATGAAAAATCTCCCTCTACGCATATGTTCGAATTTCAATAATGACATAATTATAGAATTTTTTTTGTTTCGGACTCCGTTGCCTCAAACTGGCTCTACATTAAAAAGTACGCTACTGAAGACGATTACTCATTAACCGACGAAGAGGTAATAACACTCAAAACTTTGCATACCAAACGTTGTTTTAGAAATTTAAAACTTACACCCTAGTACAGATTGAAACCCGAACCCGGACCGCCCCCGAGTGCTCAATTTTAGGGGTACAGAATGCACAGGGTGCAAAAGCTTCACTCGACGTCACTGCTAGGGCTTGCGAAAGGTAATTCCGAAAGCCTCTCTGTCGTCTGGTTGCTAACTTGATGAATTGTGAATAATGTAATTTGAAATCACGAATGAATTGTAAGTTCTCAATGAATAGGATACGGCGGCGCTTAGATTGCAATATTTTCTCTATCCACACTGTCCATAGAACGAAGGCTGCATTTGCATTTCGAGCGTCCGATTCACGCTTGTCTTGTATTTAAATATTGTATCTCGCTGATACATACTCACGGTAGAAAAATTTGAAAGATAAGAAAATTTAGTAGAGGATGTAGAAGTGAAACATCTAAATGAGTGGATTTTAAGAACATTTTGGAAGTGGAAACCTAAAAGTTAGTAATTTTTTTAAGTGTTATCCTCAAATTCATATTAAACTACATTGTTTCTATCAATTAAATTAAAGTTATCTAATCGCTCTACAATTTGTTCTTTAACACCGAACTTCTATCTTTCTTGATTTCGCTGCAATTTCGATATGAACAATTTCTGGTGAAAATTCAAGCAAAATTTTCAAAAATCACGTTTTACTCCAATGTACATATAATAGCAACTTAAATTTCACCTTAAGGCAGTATTCTAGTCCAGAAATTTTAAAAAAAATCAATTTTATTATCGATTAAAAAAAAATTACAAATAAGTCATTCACGATTTATCAGTCATCCATCTAGCGACCGGACGTCAGTAAGGCGTTCCAAATGGTATTTCTCAAGGCCGAGTTGACTAGTTTATTTTTTCAAATGGGTCTTTTTCAAGGCTAGAGGCAAATAAATTGAGAAAGCTTAAAATCTATATACTTCTAAACAACACCATTACACCAATAAATCCAAACACACTTCGGATTCACAGAAGCTCCTTTCAGCCAAAAATAAATATAAAATAGATTTTCAGAATGCATCGAAATTTCCTAAATAGCTCTTTAGTGGCCCTGAAAAGGACCGATAGGTTTGCGTTGTTTTGTAGACGCAGGTGAAGATGATTGATTCATGATTCAAGTTTGTTCTCGCGAAAACAATACACGAAAAATCAGAACAACGCAACGCACTCAGTATGCATCGCGACATACGTCTCGCACTACACACAGCGCGGCTCCAGGCGTACATATGTATGTCCCTCTCTACCGTTATCTATTTGATAGCGCATAAAATCAACCATTCGTACAACCTCCACGGTGGTATGAAAACCGACGATGTACGTCCTATTTCATATTTCTCTTTTGCTTTGATTCTGCTCTACACTATGCTTGTTTCTCACATATTTTGAAAATGCGTTCTGTGACCAAAAAATTGTTCAACACAGTAACAAAATAGAAACTGAATAGGAAATTGAAACAAGTTTTTGGGTAACTAGCATTACCCATACACCTTCATATAAATTTGAACCAAATTTATATGAAGAAATTAAATAAATATGATTTCTGACGGGGGCTGGGGGTGCAAAGCGACTCTTTCGCTCCGGGGTGCAAAGGCTTCACTCGACGGCACTGCTAGGATTTAAGAAAGATCATTCCGAAACGCTCGCTGTCGTCTGGTTGCTAACTTGATGGCTGATGAATTGTGAATACTGAAATTTGAAATTGCGAATGAATTGTTTGTACTCAATGAATAGGACACGACGGAGCTTAGATTGCAATATTATCTCTACCCACATTGTCCGTAGAACGAAGGCTGCATTTGCATTTCGAGCGACCGATTCACGCTTGTCTTGTATTTAAATATTGTATCTCGTTGATACACACTCACGGGAACATGACAGGAAAATGTGTATTCCTGCAATTTTCGTTAATTTAAATCATTTATGGGTTATGGAAACGTACCTGTTTACTGATTTGATACCATTACTGAGAAACGTAGTCTTATGTCAAAAAAGGTAATGGTATATTCATATTTTCATATCATTTTTTTCATTTTAATCCACTTACTTCAACAGGATTAGTCATAATGATAGGATTAAATGTATTTAATAGATATTTAATCCAGTATTAGTAGATTAACTAGACACTAACTAATGGCCCTGATTACGAACGTCACTTCGCGGTGAAAACGGAATGAAATGCATTCAAATTGCATACAATTCATTTCGTTTTCACCGTGAAATGACGTTCGATATCAAGCCCAATGTGTAAAGTGTAATAATGTCTAATGTGTCAAACTCCATTATTCTCATCTCCTGTTTCCTAGATGATTCTTTAAGTTTTCGTGATTGTTACACCTACAAAATAGTAACGGGTCAGACGGGTCAACCAGAAGAGGGAGGTCGCATATTGAGTATAGCTGGATTATAGTAATAACGCCTCCTCGTTTTAAACGACGAAACTTATTAATCAACTTTAGGGTAGCAAAATCTCATATTCAATTTACTGACAGCACAAGATATCGAGACAACATAGAATTCAATCACCAATGTTCCGAAGCTCATGGCAAATCCAAGACGGGTCTATGGTACTAGGTGAGGCCGTTTCGTCACTAAGTTGGTTAGGGGAGCGGTATATGAAAACAGTACGGAAGAAAGCAGAAGGGGAATTATTTCCTTGAAGCGTGAAAGAGACAGACTGATCAGGAGCGAGCTTACAAACAAAACACAGTAGACTTCCAAGATGGCTGAAGAGTGGTTTTAGCAAGTTGGCCCACCTTAGGATCTACTTCTACGCGCCTTGGGCAAATCAATCGAACTAAATTACATAAAACCGACACTCCGTCACATTGAACATTTAGTTTTTGCATTATTCCCCTCACTCATTCGTCTCAATGTATCACTGAGAATGAACACCCGAAAAACTCATCATCGATCAACTGACAGTGGAAGAGCACAAAGTTATATTCAGAGCAATATCAAGCCTTTTCATTTCATATCCATATTGATGGGGTGCTAAGAAAATATGTAATCCGCCATTTTGGATTTACGTTTTTCGTAAATAATTGTGTTCTACTAGTCAAGCCCTTTCATTTGATACCCATATTGATTATTCAATATGGAATTATTATACAAATTGTTCAAAATTTCTGATACCCGCTATCGCTTCTCCACGCTGTTTCTACTGAAATATATTTTTTTTCAAATTCAGAGATAACCTCCAGTCGAAAACTATCTTCACTCGTTAGAGGGGCTGTGAAATTTCTTTTTTTTTCGTTTTCCATGGTCGAGTAGCATTGAAATTGTCAGGGATACCAAGTTGAGTACAGTTGAGAACACTGGCATGATTACATGCTTCCTTCTTCATCTCTTCGAATGATGCATACAAGGCTTCAAGGAGTTTACTTGCTACGTCTAAGGTCATGCCACTTTGTCCATACTATTTTGGATTATTTCCCAAAGTTGTAGAAGACAAAGAAATTTAAAATCTATTTCATTCAGTAAAACTTTCTGCTCCGTACACGGTGGCACTGTTGTGTTTGGTCTAATTTGTTAAATTAGTGAGAACAAAAAAGATGGAACAAGTGAACCTTTTCAACGTTCATGCCGTTTTGATGACCATCTTGTATCGGAACGTCCTTACAACGATACTCCCAAATACTAAATAAGTTCATTCCAACGTGTTGTTGAACTGCAGAAATATTTGAACATTTCTCAAACAGTTCCAAAGAACGTTATCATTGTAGGTGAAATGTTGCTGAAATTATGCTTTGTATTGATGTGATGTTGGGTGTTTCAATTTTGCAAAAAATAAAGAAATGTTATTGGTTTCATGTACGGACAGAAGTAACTACTCATGTTGTTTTTTTACTCAATTGAAAGATGAAATACGGTAAAAAAAATTGCTATTGAAAATTCTTGGATTTTGTCGCCCCAAAAGGTCAGCACCCCCGGCAAATGCCTGGTTTGCCACCCGCACACTACGCTGCTGGGTGGAGATATTTTGACCTTTTTCGATTTCAACATGTTCTTTCGAAATTGCATCCCTGATTAACTTTGGGCCTGATTCTCGAATACACTTCACGGTGGAAACGAAATAAACGACACGACATTGAACTACGTTTTACGAGTTAGTGAAGTGTCGAAGATAATAATGAGTTTTCATGCAGAATGAGCACTTTTCAAATAAAAAATCATTATTGAAAATTAACTTCTTCGTATCAAACTGGTATTTAATGTGAATGGAAAACTTTGTTCTCTTCATGTGATATAATAATCTCATACAAAAATTTCATCTGAAGAAAATTTAATATTATAATGATAAGATTAGTGGGAAACTAATCTCGTATCGAGATATCGACACCGTACCGTTGTCATAGCGGATACGTTTCATTCCGTTTCCACCGTGAAGTTTATTCGAAGTGTATTCGAGAATCAGGCCCTTTATATACAACCGACTCACTACTCACCCTCATAAACTCAACAATTTTGTCAGCATCGCGAACGTTCACATCGAACTTAAACTCCCCGTTGCTGAAATATTTAACAGTGGGATAGCCCTTCACGCCAAATTGCTGACCAATAGCTTGCTCCTTTGTAGCATCTAGAGCGGCCAGTACGCCAGCAACTTTCTTCTCCTTCATAATGGTGGCCGCCTTCTCGTATTCAGGTTTCATTTTCTTGCAATGCCCGCACCAAGGAGCGTAGAACATTACCAACGCAGATTTTTCGTCCTTCAGGGCCGGTTCAAAGTTCGCGCTACCTAGGTGCACTATTTCGGAACTCGGTTCCGATGCCCAGTCCGGCTCTTTAGGCTTCGAAGGTGGTGGCGCAGTTGGATTTTTCATGAAAGCTATGATTCCGGCTTTATTATTCTCACCGTCGAAAGTGTACTTCATACGACCGTTCCTAAAATATATTTACTTGAAACAATTGTGTATTTAATGTGAATGGCAATATTACTCGTAGTAAAGTAGCGTAGGAAAACCTGTGATGTTATACTGCTTCCGGATGATGGAGTTTTCTGGACGATTCACGTCGATGGCAGCTAATACATATTTTGGTTTTAGTTCACCAGCGGCAGCGGAAAACTCTGGTTTCAACGTCTTGCAGAAGCCACACCATGGTGCATAGAACATTACCAGAATTGGCCGCACTTCCTTCTTAAGAAGCTTTGCTAGAGCCTTTAAATGAGTCATGGGTGGAAAAAATTGCTTTGAAAAGAAAAAAAAATCCAAAGCCTACTTACCAGCGTATCTGGAACATGTACAACATCTACGCCAATAGGGTCTTCCTCCCAGGGCAAATCACCCGTAGGGTCACGCATAAAGTTAGCCATACTGGTGGCTGTTAGCTGGCGATCGTAATCTTTGTGAAAATCTCCGTCCTTATAATGCTTCAATATGTGAGGCGTCGGTTGTGCTTTCATTTTTTTGCAAATCTTCTTCGATTCACCGCTACTGCAATCAAACAGCACCATTGTTCCCTGACCTTTAACAGTTTCCGCAGCCTCACGGAAGGCATTCAGGGTGGATTGTGCTTCTTTCAAACTAGAAACAAACAACACCAGCACATTATTCTTAGTCCGAAACAACTTCTTAAGCTCCTTAACATCAGTAATTCCTTCCACAACGGTACTTTTGGCGTTAACTTTCGATGACACTAACTGCAGCTCACAAGCGCACAGCTGTACAAAAAAAAACATATATTATCTAAATTTATCTAATAAGTATTTAAATTGAATGTACAAATGCATTAGAAATCATGGAAATCGACAAACAAACCAACAAACAAAATATAATAGCGTTCCAATACACATATTAACCGTTTCCATCGCTTATTTATCCACATGCGAGATATACTCTCGGCATTGAAAAAAAGTAACAATATTAATATAATATCAATCAAAATCACACCTGTTACCACCGGTGGCATCAGTTTTCGCGATGTAAACGAGAACATGGGATAAAGATAATCAAAACAAGCGATGTGGAAAAGAAAGGGCAAGCGCGCAGACAGGCGGAAAAATCCTGACGTGGCGGCGTCAACGATAAAGACTTCAAAGGAAGCGCCCACACGGCGGCTGTTTCGACTGTTTTGCGTGACTCCATGTTTTCGGCGTAAAAGTTCTATCTTACCAGTGCCAGAATACATAAATATCTCAGGACCATCGTATCAATGACTAGCTAATCCTGTAAGTGCATCTGAAAATGTTAGGCTTTCAATTTCCGATTGAACTTTGCCGGATTGTAGTTCCAGCCGGCGTGAAGATGCGGAGCAGACGAATTAGATTGGAAAATTTCGCAAATTACTGATGGTTGACTTTTGTTGTTTTCATTTTCTTCACACTTTTTGCTTCCATTACCGGTTCGTTTTGGGGCGACCATAAATTCCTCCATATAGTGAAGTGATATGAAAAATAAAGTTTACTATATATATATATATATATATATATATATATATATATATATATATATATATATCCGAAGAGGCCCAAAAAAAACATGGGTTTTTGACGATCCAAATCTCTCGAGGCGCGTTTAGGATATGTTTGAAGGTATTTGAAAATACAGTTATTTGCATTTAATGCGACATTTTGCTATTTGGACAGACCTGTAATGCGACACGTTTAATTGGACATTTTTACCTCTGATTGGACATTTTTGTAAAGATCTTGTTCGAGGCCCAAAGTCGCCATTGAAAGTCGCCACCAGGCGCCGACACTGTACCACTCTCACTGCTAATGTCCAATTGCAGGTCAAATTCGGCTCCAATGCGACTCTGAGTAGTGCCTCGGCATGTCGCATTAAATGTAAATTACTGTATTGGGACTACAAATTTTGTTTATTAGGGCGCTGGTGCGCGTAAGTTAGCTTCAAAAGTCGTTTTTATCTCTGTAACTACGAGGACAATTCAGCTGAAATTTGGCTACCATACGTAAAACGTATTCTTTGGAATACTTCTCATTTGGATGCGTGAGAGAATATATTTTACGTATTTTTTCTCAATCATTTGCGGCTCATTAGCGGTCGTGTCCTAGACACAATTTCCTACCTTTTTTTTTCAATTTTTGTAGCCAAAATAGACACTTAAAACGCTCATATAAAATCACGTGCCCTCGTACAATCAGCACTGCGATTTAATTGACACAACAATCAATAAAAAACATAATAGAATATTTAACATAAGAAAATGTTGTAAAATTAATGTAAGTTAGTAGTCTACATTTGTTTGACGAAAATGAATAAATAAATTAGTGTTTCATAATCCAGCGAGAAATATACAATGCGCTGGTCCAGATTTGCTGGAAACAGCTACAAGGTCAGATTTTTTTCTCAATAATCGTACATTAAAATCAATCGCTATAAATGTTTGTTAGTGAATCGAGAACGGATCGTAACATTTGAGCTGTAATGTAATTCAGCTGAATTCGTCTTCGCTCGAGAAATTTCATTATGGCGAGAAAAACTTGAACATTGAAGGGTGAAAATGTGATTTCCTATATGTTCTGTCGCGAGTTCGTAGTAGTAGTTATTAATACAATCGAAAATGACAATTTATTCACCGTCCATCTGTTCTTCTTCATTATTTTATTCGTGCAGAACGCAGGAGTTATGTCGTCTATGGTCACAGAGAGAAGTTTCCTGCATATCTAATTCAAATTCGGCATCCTTAACCGTGATATATCATTCGACGACGACGAATCACTGTACTTCTATCATCAACGCAACAATTGTACCACGAAGAAACAAATCTTTAATCAGCGAATGAATCCGTAATTCTAATTTACGACATGCGCGTTTTGTTCGCGTTCAATAAAAACTTGCACCAAGTGCAAATGAAATCAACTAGATCAATTGAATGATTTCCGCGGTTTTAGTTCTACTTTCAAATGAAATTTTTCGTTAATGAAAATTAAATTGAAACAAGCATATGTTGTCCATTATTATCTATAAACCATATTTCGGATAATTCCATAACTTCACCCGTGTACGTTATAAGCTGAAAATATTTTAGAGTGGTGAAACGGTGCAAGGTCCAGCCTATATGATTGATTGATAAAAACATCCCAACTCTCAACAGACTCTCTCTCAACTATCGACGCGTCAACAAAGATATATATAGTCTCGCTTTTTCACAAATATTAAAGCCAAACCTCCTAAATACCTTCATCACATATATCCAAGTATCGACTGTAACAATATACTATAAAGTGTAAATGTTGTCCCTTCGACAGCCATTAACAGGAATATGCAGAGGCGACACCAGATTACATTCTCGACAAGTCTACATTTGTATCAAGTTTCGGCCATCGAACAGCACTACACTGTTCAGGCCTGGATCACCATCGTGAGCAGCATTGAAAAGGCGTTAACCCCATTGCGAGCTTCTCGCAAAAACACTCCTCCAGAATTGCAAAGCTCAACAAAACGATATTCAATAGGTATTAATTCAAAACTACCATTCATTAGGCATTCGAAATCGCTCGAAGTTTGTGCATCATAGCATAGTGAAGCTTCACCTAATTCTGGCCAAGTAACTGGAACAATAACTAAAACTATTTGTCTAACAAGAATTTCTTTCGCCGAATGAAATTAGTCACGGACAGTGCTCGAGAGGTATAAAGGAGCATCAGCTGTATTTTGATCACCGTGAATGTGAAGAACTTCGTGTTCAAAACACGTATTTTGAATTTTAAACGACCCTAATCCAACCAGAATGGTTTACGTTCATGTCGGTTATACCACTCGATATGGTTATATGGTTCTCGATATTTTTTTTATAAACGTGGTAAGAGTAATATTATAGTTTAGTTTAGACTGCAGTTTACAGCAAAATAAGTAAAATTCTAAAGATGACCGTGCACTGTTTGTTCGGACGTCAAATATTTGACTCTTTTTGAAAGATAAAGATTGATTTGAAATTTGTACAAATATCAAATTTGGTTTGCCACTCTTCGATAATCAACAGTGACAAACAATGTCAAATATCGAACATGAAAAAAATGGAATAGAGAGTCTTCGTATCCACACGGAAGCGCGTTCGCTTGCTAAGCGATCGATCGTGAGTCCAAACTCAGAGCCCTCAATTGACCATCGTTGTGTTATTATAGAATAACTACTTCCACGCAACAATCATCAGCGATGGAGATTGATTCACTGTCGAATGGAGATCGATTCATCCCTACAACTGCTCTGCTCTGCAAAAAACATCGTGCTGTTGTGATATAAATAACACAACAATGATCATATCAATTCTCTCCGTTGTCAGGTCTGCTGAACAATGGAAGAACAGAAAGTATACCCTTACGCCTAACTGGCTACTACTGTGTAATTTCCCATAATGTAATGGAACAGAAAAAATACTCTTACGCCTAAATAGCTGTTACTACTGGGTAATTTACAATTTATAGAACCATAAACATGTACGAGGGCGATCCGATAAGTACTTAGCCTCATCGCCCGATGATGTCAGAATCGCCAGAGAGATTGCTTATCGTGTAGTACATTCTCGCAAACTGCTACTGTCAAAATTTCAGCTGATTCGGACTCGTAGTTTTGTTTTGAACGTGTGTGGAAGCGGGCGTATCCACGTATTTTAGAAATAAATTGTTTTTTTGTGGGCTAAGTACTTATCGGACTGCCCTCGTAGATGTACACGATTAAAACCCGGCTCTGTTACAGCTTAAATGCTAATGAGCCTGAATAAATATAAAATCGTCTGGAATATTAGAGGTAACCTAGCACATGTACCAACAAATTTAACGAACAGACCGGACAAATATTTGCTTGTCGTGTTTTGTGTCGAATAAATTTGATGAGTACATGTTGATCAGATTTTATCTGAGCCAAATATTTGGCTTCGGTCAAATAGTGTATGAGCACCCTAAATAACGAAATAAGCTGGTCCGTGAATCAAATTACTGATCAATCGGTTGTATCTATAGGACTACATATAGAGTACAACCCCTAAACCGGTTTTGTTTTCTCTTTTGAAGCGATGTTTGTTTATATTTTACTCCAGAGTCAAAAATGTTGTGAATCGGTAAATAACAAAAAAAAAGTCTGTCAATTTCTGTCAAGTCTTCGTTTTCTTTGGCATGCAAATATGTAATGTCAATAGATTAGGATTTGTTGATGTTGTGATGTCGCGTTTTCATTCTGAGAAATAAAAATTGTGTGTTGAAAATGGCCAATTTCGGCGGGCGAATAGTGATTTATAGATGTTGACCCACATTTCAGTTATTTGTTATATTTTTTATTTTGTGCACAAGCAACACGAGCGACCTTGAAGACTCGTCTATTCGTACGAAATTGTAAACATGGAGGAATCACACCATCGAAACATAATGGACCATTTAGAATTAGGGCCCAGTAGTCACCACTTGCAGGAAGATTTGTCCAAAGGGGTGCTGCGAACAATCCACAACGTCGAAAACGGAACGCTGCACTTTATCACGATTCCTCCGGCGACCAATTCTCGTGAGCAGGAATATATCGAAAGTTCACTGCTGGGTGCTGATTTATTATCGAGTCACCTACCAAATGGGTTGTTAGTTGATTATATCGGCGCACCGGGCTCGGCCAATCCTACTAATCAGTTTCATCCACAAACTAATTTACTTGATCACCACGGTGGCATTCAAACATATACGGCAGAGGATCTCCAGTCATTGGTCGATGCGAGTTCGTTGCAGTCGCCGGAAAATGATCGTAAATTATTTTTACAGTTCGTCAATAAGCCTGCGCCACAGCTATCCCATGAAGCACCAGTTATTGTTACGAACCCCAAGGTAATAACCGCTTAATTATTCCGTTGTCATCAGCTTTAACGTATTTGGATGTGACCATAAAATTGCAGGATGTTTCCTCCGTCAATAACTTGAGCGAGCATGATAAGCTTGGGCAATCCTCCCATTCCCAGTTAGGCGTTAACCATATGCCTGTGGTTACAACTGGCAACAGTTTTTTACATTATCATCAGGACCAGCTTCTGAGTACAACGCACAACTCCGTTAATAACATGGCCAATGCAGGAAATGTTCTCGCCACACATCATAATGCACATCATCATCACTCTCATCATCATGCCCAAACAATATCTCATCAAATAATACAGAACACGACACAACAGCAGCAGCAGCAACAGCAACAGCCGCAATTGCAACATCAGAACCAGTCTCACCTGTCCTCGATTCATTCCATGCTTCAAGGCGAATGTTCTCCATCGAAACTGTTCCATGTTGCTTCATCGTCTTCTAGTGCAAACATTGCCATCAGCACTGCTACTAGCCAGAACGTAAGCTGTAAAAATAATGTAAATGCTTACAGACAAATTACGTTTTTCTCTCTCTGTTCCAGTGTATCCAAATTCCTCCACTCACGCCCATAAAGCGCGTGGAATCTCCAAAACGTTATTTGACCTATCAAATGGTCCAAACGCAAACCCCAGTCGAAAGGACCCCTACGAATATTGTACCTGCAAATAACTTCCTTACTCGTGAGGACCTCATCGATTGTGAGCCTCGGTCTGAAGATGAAGAGGACCATGAAGCAGTGAACACCTTAAACAGTAACCACTTCACGAACACATACTTGCCACACAAGAAGCGTCTTTCGAAAAAGTTAGGCGATTCGATAAATGGAAATCAAATTGACCAATTTCATCGTGATTCTGTAATATCGAATGATCATCAGCTGGAGCAAGAGAAGCGATCCCAGCATGATCAACGGAGTGAAATAATCGTGAAAACAAACACGAAAGCATTCGCATGTCAGTTGTGCAGCGATTCATTTGAAGATCAACTAATGTTTTTCACTCACCTGAAGGGTCATTATGAGCCGACTTCGGGGAGTCCCAACGAAGACGGGAAAAGCAACGATCCCAAAAGGAAACCCAAACTTCCAAGAGTGAAGCATACGAAAAAACTGAAAAATGATAAATCCACATCGCAGGAGTTTTCGGAAGACGTTCCAACGGGGAACAACATTCAGGAAATCCAACAAAACACATACAGCGCACAGAACAGTGCTCCAGATCAGATCAAAGAGTATCAGCAGGAAGATCGAAAGGCTGTGATGAATGATTCCCAAACAGTACCGAGGGTATTTACCGAACCCGATAACGCAGAGGAGTTCAGCGAAACAGAAGATATGCTGGAGGGCATACGAAACGTGGTACAAAAAGTTCAGGAGGCGGTCGATACCGACACAAACGACGGGCTTTGCGATTCCAGGGGCCGATCGATGGTTAACGATGAGGAGAAAGCTTGGCTCCAGGCGCAACAGCACATACCACCCAATCATCATACGACGACGGATATGGTGAGAAATCTCGACTTCGGGGGTGAACTGGATACACAGGAAATTCATATCAACGCCGGGAACGATAATTTTGTGCTATTTCTCAACAAGTCGGATTTTCACGAGCAAGGTGAGATAAGTTTTGAGTAAGCCTCTACATTAGAAAGTTAGTCTTTCCAAAAATGCCCATATTTTTCTGATTTACTCCGTGCGGGTAACATGCATTCCGGTTGGTTTATTTTAAAACACGAATTCAATATACAAATTCATATTTTATTTATTACGCTTGTTATACCTATTATGCTACAGGAACTAATTGAATAAATTCAACAAGAGATCTTCGCATTAGACATCGAAAAAAGAGATAATCATTCCAATCAGGGAACATGTTCGCATCAAATGCTGCAACAAAAAGTCTTTACTACTAAACTGACCATGTTTGCATAGGCGACGTAATCACCAACACCATTAGTGTTGGAAAAACTTAGTCTTATTGTTTTTTTTGTCGTAACCATGCAAATTTCCAATGAAATAATCTGTCCAGTTGAAGAATATTATCGGCAAAAAGAGGGCCTAGGAGATTTTGCGGATTAATATATTTTTTCCATTTGGAAAACGCTTGCGTCTATTTATGCGGACAATCTTTTTCGATAACAGTCAAAACGTCTCCGCCGGTAGTTTTAGTTGTTATCGGATAGAATCAAAAAAGTTTGGGAGAAATTTAGTGAAATGTCGGGACAAGGTGCTCTTGATTCGTTGCGAGTCTAGAATTGTATTTTTTCCTGAACACTCTGGGATATGATAAGAACAGCAGGTTCGTGTTTTTTCAATTAATTCAATTTGTAAAGGCAATCTACAATGTTGGTAATTTTAGCAAAATGATTTACCGATATCACGATCAATCGCATAAAGATGGAGGAGTTACTTACACCAACGGTATAAGTAAATGCTGAGTATTTGAGTTATAATGCTAAGAACCAATATTATTTTATTTTACTACTGATCTGATTGTTTCATTATCTACTTGAAAATTCAAATGCAGAAGTTTAGGTAACTATAACATAAAAAAATACAATTGCTTCTCTTTGTTCATCGCAGTGCAGTGTACAGAAAATAGTAATTATATGAGCAGCGTTTCATTGGTTTCTTATATTCATCTATTAGGAAACACTAAGGACTCTACAAAGAATGTGATTCAAATGTAGATTTAGCTTATAGCACATAATACTTATAATTGTTGATTTTCGAACGATGTATGAAAGCTATATTGAACTACGTCTGTTATGCGGACAAACAGTGATTTTTTGGAAAGGTTTTTTTCAAAATTGCTCAAATGTTTTCGAGCAAAAAATTTTTGTTTGCATGGTGAGCAAACGAATTACATTGCGTAGAATGCAAAACGGCGAAAAAGTCGATTTTGTACATTTTGTCGCTTACGTCTCCTATACAAACATGGGCATTGCGGTGACAGAGATTCTGATGGGATATGAGACATTAAAGAACGTAAAGATTTCATCCACAATATCAGAAAACTTCAAAAAATCTGATTTGGATGTTGGGATAGACAACAAAAAAGAGGCAGTTATGGTTTTTGATATTCGCGATCATTTTGTCAACTGGCAGCGAAGCGAAGACATTGGGGCTGATTCTGATGCGCGAATGCGAAGTGACAGCTCGCAAAAATTGTCTCACTCAATTTCCAAAGGCGACTGTGGTGAGATTTTTACCTTGAATGAACTCTCATGAACACTCACTCAATTCTCGTAGGCGATTGCAGTGGAAAAACATGCCATTTTGTGACTTTTGAAGTCGTATCCTCATTTGTTATCGACTAGTACCAGCGATGGTAGCCAAAAATAGGATTAGGCGTTTCCAAAGGATTTGAACGATCTCTAATCATTCGTAGTTCCAAACGGGCAATTGCTGCTCCAGATTCAAAGATGTAGTCATCATCTACATTGTGAAAATTTTCGGACAAAAACAGGCAGTTTCGAATGCAATCCAGTTAAACTGTGCTTTTTTAAATAATTTATATTTATTATTAACAAGTAGTCGTAGTATTACGAATGACAAGAATATACATCTTCTGCAGCCGCTATAACGCGGTACAAAATTAAAATGTAAATTTACAATAGTTGACCCTAACTGATACGAGAAACTCAATTCAGCATACCGTTTCCTTACTCCAAAAACACTAATCAGACTTTCAAAAATTAAAAAAAGCTACTTAAGTAGTTAAAAATCGTATATGTTTAATCAACTTCTTCCATGTGTGGGGCATCCTCGGTGTCATCCTCTAGTGGAGGAGCATCTTCACCAGTAGTTGCGGCTGGAGTATCATCTGTGCTCATAGCTTCGTCCTTATCGATTCTAAGACCCAGCTGGACCATAAGATAGATGCGAGATGCGTGCCCACCTGACTCATCCAGTGAGAATCCAGACAATAACAGTGCAGTTTCGTACAGTAGAATTTCAAGATCCTTGACAGGTTTATCATTTTTATCGGCTCATTGTCTATGGATAAAATTCAGCTTTTAAATTTATTTAAATGCGATAATAAATATATCTTACCTTGATGGCTTTTATGTAAGGCGACTATAAAATTAATGTTCACTGCAATGTTATGAAGAATAGTCAACCTTCCACCAACCTTTTAGCGTAATTATTACGGAATCAGCACCGGACACTAAGTCAACACACGAATGCGGAAACAAAACACGGATACGAAATCAAAACAATTGAAATAACATACACTCATATCAATGCAAAGGGACTATGCAAAAACGGCAATAACAGATTTGAAAATATATATATATTTTATCTTCTTATCCCAGTGATATTATTTTTCAGCAATTATAATAAAAGGAAACCATTTATAAAGATGAACGAAATTATTTCCTGTACATGTTTGTAACAAGGAATGAAGATTTTCAAAATCAAAAAAAAATATATTCATGAAACACATTGAATGCATAGAACCTTTGCAAAAAACACAAGCTTGGACATATATTTCAATGAACACTGCACCATTTGCCATTCATTGGGTATTTTGCTCCAAAATGAACCTCTCACGTCAGGGCAATCGCCTTCGGCGATACGGTGACTTGGGTCATGTGACTTTGAGGAGTTCATTGCTGTCACATTCCATTCGCGCAAGAGAATCAGACCCATTGTTTGTGATTAAAAGTTGTTGTTGTTGAGCCAGTGGAGAAGCGCCATTCAAAAAGGCAGCGGAAGCGCGTTCCGAGCGTTCCTTCAAAGAGCCCTCCTGTTTATCCCACCGAAACTTGTAAGTTTCACATGTAGAGAGCACGCCTGCAATAGGAACACTTGCTCAGTCGCACTGCAGGTTCCGACCGCATGTTGTTCTCCGCAAGTGGCTCAGCGCTCCTCGTTGGCGCAATAAGCTGTCGTATGACCAACTAACTTGCATTTTTGGGAAGTATAGGTTTTGGCACGAAGTGTCGCACCGGTAGCCTCAATTTGTTCACCATAACCAAGAAGGGCGTAATCAGCAAAAGAGACTCGAAACGAGTTGACCGGTATGAATTTCGTCCTTTCCTCTTCGTGGGAGACTATTTCGAGTTGGCAGCAGTCCAAGGTTTCCATCGAAGGGAGCCTGTTGAACTTGCCAACTTCTTAGTTTTTTTTTTTATTTTTTCGCCCGTCAGACTCGTTTCAGTTATCATCTACAACACTTAAACAACACAGCGCTCCCCTCCTCAATTCCTACGTCATGAGAGGGAATATGCACTCGATACTCTAGAGTGAAACACTTATCAACAACCATCTAATTTGCTTATTATTGGTTAAAAACTCGCAGTTTGTTGGATCTATTCTTACAAGGCTCTAGGACATCAGAAGGGGAGGGGGGGGGGACCACTCAGAGGAAGAGTGAGAATATTAGTCTGTTGGGGAGAGGCTTGGAATTTTTTTTCGAGTGAAACGAACTAACTCGTCTCCGGAAAAACTATGTTCCAATGTAGGAACACGTTACATAATTTTTTGTCTCTTTTTTTTTTGTTAAACAGGGAAAATCGTGCGGCCCAATGACGCCGCCGGACCATAAACCGCACCAAACCGTAACTTTTGCGGGATGCAATGGTGACTCACGGAGCACGTGTGGATTGCTGCCTGACCAATAATGCATATTTTGCTCATTGACGAAGCCATTCAGCCAGAACTGAGCCTCATCGCTGAAGACGATTTTTCGATGAAATTCATTTTCATTTTCTAGTTGTGGTCAAGCTTCTGGTGGTCAAGCGGCTTCGGTTCTTGAGTCAATTGGATCTTGTAAGGATGAAGGCCAAGATCTTTTCGCAAAATTCGCCACAACGATGTCACAGAGATGCCCAACGCTTGGGAACGACGTGTGAGAGAATTAATTGGGTCTTCCTTAATCGATGCGCTAGCGGCAGCAATATTCTCGACACTACGGGCACTTCTTTGTCTCACTGGCACGGAAACATTTTTTACTGTGCCTGTGGATTCAAATTTTCCACTACTATAAATTGGACGTAGCGCTCTTAAAGTTGAGGTCATTGACTCCGAATTTTGGTAGTAAATTTTAATAATCTTGACTCGTTGTTGGATCGTATATCATTCCATTATGAAATGAAGAGAAATGTCAAGAGAGCACAAAAAATATGGCATCGTTTGCTGTCCCTATCGGTCTTCTTTTGTAGCGTCCCTATTGAAATACCCTCCATGTATCTTTCGACGAAAAAAATTTTACGTTGATCCGTTTTGTATTGAAAAAGTTGTGCAGGATGGAAGCCGAAAGAAAAAAATTATTTTACATCCACATTAATAATCCGACGAGGTCAGGTATTAAAATCGCTGAATTTGGCTAAATCGACCGTGTATGATGTGCTGAAACGTTTATTTTCAAAATTTCGATGTTTTCTGAAACAATATCGGTAGTAATTGAAAGCGAAATGATTTTAATAAATAGGTATTTTTCATCGGTGAGAGCTGCGTTCATCGGTGGTAAACCGCAGGAGAAAATCTGTTCCACAGCGGTTGCTGTTGATGCCGTCACCCCACTACACACCCGATTCGGTTCGGATTTTCTGATGCTGTTCTTTTTTTTTTAGTTGTATTTGAGAGCCATGGATATTAAGTGGGTTTACTGTTTCAATATTGCGCTAGCCAGCAAGTATTCAACATGTACATGTTAATTCTGAGAGTTAATTTGAAAATCTGCTCAAATTTATTATTATCACGTTTTACTGCTTCGCGAAACCTTCCCCCTGACCTTCTCTCCAACACCAACCCCTCGCCACCCTCAGTTAAAGCATTTCTTCATCGGACTAAAGAGTTTCATTCTTCAATTTATAATTTTCCAGTCCTATGTTAATAATGCATTCGTGTCTTGGACACCAATCTCTACTTTTTTTTTGCGGTCGTCATGACTAATTTTTCAGTGTTTGTGGCCCCTCTGAAAAAAAAATGTGGTACCACTGTTTTAGACTGTATTTTCAGACGCAGGCCGTACTGGGTTTATTAATTTCCGTTAATATGTCCGGCGACATTGGTCTCTCAGTTTTTCCCTCCTCATCTTCAAATACATATTCATCGTTTACTTACATCGAAGCGACTTTAATTATTTTTTCTATTAACATTTATAGAAATGCTTGATCAGTCAAATCAGCATCAACAGCAGCAACAATCAACTAATCTCCAGCAACAATCGGTTGAAAGACAAATCTCTGCAAATCAGTCATCTCAGTCAATACTCCAACAACTCCAGCCAAACCACAATCCATCTTCGGCGGCGTATATTCTGAACACCGAACAGCAATCCACCATTAACGAGTGTGATATGAACATTCAAATACTTGGTCTAAGTTCCACGGAGTTGGTTGATTTCAATCTTACAACACCCCAAATGAATGAACTGAGCGATGCGAGACTCCTGAAGGACCATCATCCATCGACAGTGGAGTGTAACGGGAACGTCGAAGATAACTCCGATGATCGATTCTACTTCTCGGATGAGGAAGAAGAAGAAGAAGAGGAAGAATTTGACGATAGTAGAGCAGAGGCTAATTCGGAAAGTGAACAAGAACAGACTGGCATACCGACACAAAACTGTAGCAATAATGAAAACATAGATCAAACTAATTCGAAGGAAGTGATCATGTTTTCGGCGCCACCCGGCAAGAAAAAAGGCCGGAAAAAAGCTGGAGGCGTAGTAGCAACCAAGAAAAACGGAGAAGTTTCGCTGAAGAAAGCAGACAAAAAATATCCATGCGCCGAGCCAGACTGTGATAAGGTTTTCAACTCGAAAACTGCCGTTCGGTATCATGAATTACAGCACAAGAATGAAAGACCTTACAAATGCTTACAATGTCCGAAGAATTTTTTCACTTCCAGTGCACTGAAAGTGCACGAACGGCTACACTCTGGAGAGAAGCCTTATAAATGCGAGGAATGTGGGAGAGCATTCCGACAGTGGGGTGATATGAAGTACCATCAGTCTTCAATCCACTCGAATGAAAAAACCCATCAATGTGAGTTCTGTGGTAAAAAGTTTGCTCGCCGCTACTCATTGGTTTTACACAGGAAAATACATTTGAATGAAAAAAATCACGTCTGTGACATATGCAATAAAGCATTTAGAGCCAGCTCTTATCTTCAATCACACAGAATGATTCATACCGGCGAGAAGCCTTATGCATGTTCAATCTGTTTCAAGAAATTCCGCTGTGGAGGAGACATGAAAAGGCATCTCAAGACCCATGACCGGAACAAAACGATAACTGGCACGAGACAGACCGAACAAATGAGCAAAGATTTGTTCGATAAAACAGCTGCTAAGGTGATGACAAGGACGGACCAAGCAGCTGCAACCGATGTGATAGACTTAACGAAGATTAAATCGGAGAATGGCAATAAGGCCAGCGCTATCCAGGTGCCTCCCGTTGTTACGGTACTGTCGAAAGATATCAATCACACGAACGTTGGCAGTAAGATAGCCACTTCCGCTGGTCATTTGATTTACCTCACGTCGTCTGCCAGAGATCAGTTCCGGAAGCCGGAAGAAACCGTACTAGCGGACGTAACGCGATGGTAACGCACCGTTCGTTCGTTTAAATGTTTAGGTGATGCAATTGTGTAACATAAGTGTTGTTTTACGGCCATTTGGACCGGACACATGTAAATTAGTTTAGAGTAAGAAAAAAAGTGTTTTATTCTTTTTCGAATAAAAAAAACGAAATATACGCATCGTGCTACCCAGATCTAACTTTCGAAGTTCTCAACTATTTAACAATTAATAATAGAGGTCGAATCGATCTCCTACCTCATGCTTTCGCATCTAAAACCCTTCCAAATGAAGTATCTCCCCTAAATCCAGAGTTCCGGGGAAAATGATGTACAGTTGTTACTAAATAAGAAGGTGCTAAACTGTTAGGGTAAATTGTGTATGTCGCGTATGTCAAAGACGGAGTATGGAGACAGGAAAGAATGAGGTGTACTTTTTTGTGATTTATTTGTGTGAGTTAATGACCAATAACCAAAGAACAGATTTCTCATCAATAGCCCGAAGAAGCTGGATGTGCTTTGTTCATTCTCCGGTACAAGTATTGGTTTCGAAGTTTGTTTTTTACCCATCTCCCCTCCGAGTATTTTTATCGTGCTTTCCGTGGTAAGTAAAGCGCTCAAAGGAACCGGAACAGAGGAAGCAGCGTCCCTGCAGCGATCTGGATTATGCGATTGGACTACATCTATGCTTTTTCGTAAATGTGTCGTTGGACTAGCTCATTGGCTTCAATTTGATTTGAGTTCAATTTTTGAAAAAAATGTCTTTTTTGGAAAAAGGGGAAAAATGATTTTTCGAACACTCGACAATTGGCAAAATCATAACTTAAAAACAAAAAAGGATCTCTGATTTTTGGACATGTTAAGTAAAAAATATTCAGCTTTCAAGAAAAAATATTAAAAAAAATGTAGCGTCCTTGGTCCCAAGACAATGTTAACTATTAAAACAAAAAAATAACAATAATTACCAAAACAAACTTCAAATTTTTTGCAAGTTTAATTTTTTTTCCAAAAAATAGCTAATTGCTTTCTTCTGGTTTTAATTTGTTTTTTATTCGACACTAGCTGACCCGACAAACTTCGTCCCGCCCAAAATTTATTTTTCGTTCAAGTTTTCTTACTAAGCGCACGTTCATGGGTCCAATCGCAGAACTGTTCATTGATTGATCTTCTGATCTACCCTTTAAAATTACCTTTTACTATAAATTACTAGTACTTCTACCAGAACTCGGCATTATATTATCAGACTATTTTCAGACATAATTCTTGTTCAAGATTTTTCAAACACTTGCAAATAACATGTTTCTCCGTTATATGGCATAAATGTTTGATACAGAAAATATGATAGAACAAAGACAGCCCTGAATCGGACAATTCCTTTCTCGATTTTTGCTCTTATCAACACATACGGCGATCCATTTTTATTTATATAGATAAAAGACGATATAGGAGTGCGTTTTACAACATTAAAATTCACTTCCATTTTCGAACGAAGATCAATTTCGCTAGCGCAAACTTCAATTGGACTAAAAACAATTGTCAATATGGAATAGTAGAACAAATGCGAATTGAATTTTCCTAATTTTTCCATTTTCCTTCAGAGTTTTCCGAAAATTTTCAAATGTAATGTTTGCTTGGAATATGTTTCGTTGAAATATGTGTATTATTTTTATGGGGAGGGGGAGGAGTGTCAAACCACCTTGTAACATTTATCGCCTCCTAAAACCTCCATATACAAAATTTGGTTCATTTTGCTTGATTAGTTCTTGAGTTATTCAGAAATTTGTGTTTCGTTTGTATGGCAGTAACAACCCCCCCCCCCCAACTTAGAGAGGGGGAGGAGTGTCTATTTACCATAGAAACGTTTCTTGCCCCTCTAAAACCTTCACATGCTAATTTTTGCTCTATTTGTTTAATTAGTTCATGAGTTATGCAGAAATTTATGCTTCATTTGTATGATAGCCCACCTCAGGGGGAGGGGAGGTGTGTTTATTCACGATAGAAACGTTTCTTGCCTCCTAAAACCTTCACATGCTACATTTGGCTCTATTTTTTTGATTAGTTCATGAGTTATGCAGGCATTCATGATTCATTTGTATGGTAGCACAACCCCCCCCCCCCCTCCCTTAGAGAGGGGGAGAAGTGTCTATTTACCATAGAAACGTTTCTTGCCCCCTATCACTGCTCAAATGAGCATTGTCAATATTGGGCGCACTTATCTGTAAGCGCGATACGCTTGCCTTCGAGGTAGAAGAAAACATGAGCGTAGAAAGGTCAAAATAGAACAAGATTTACGACCTCGAATAGAGAGAACATAGAAAAGGATAGGAGAATCCCTCCCACGTTGTATCTAGAATAGCAAAGGGATAGGATCAATAAAAATCTAATTGCTGCTCTGCGATCTTAGCGTTGTAAGACCGTTAGACGCAAAAGCAATAAATATGTTCTAGGAATTTCCATTGAGAAATTTATGATCATTCTAGGCAGGATCAGCCGCTTATCGGCCCGGGTAGATTATCGGTAGGTGAAAGGGAATATGTAGATTCTCACACGCTTTAGGAAGTAGTTTTCTTAGGTTTAGTTTCGTATATATATAAGGCTGTCAAAAAAGTCCTGCGGTATTTTTTTTGAATTTTCATTTGTTCATAAAATTAGTTACAATCATCTGTTTTAAGTCAAATATGCGCCGTTTTGTTCGATGACTTGTTCCCAACGAGATGCCAACTTCATAATACCCCTGTTATAGAAGCTCGCTTCCTTATTGGCAAAAAACTCGGATAGCCAATTTTCACAGGCCTCTTTTGTGGCTAACTTCTGACTACCTAGCTCGTTCGCCATGGACAAAAACAGGTGGTAGTCACTTGGTGCAAGGTCCGGACTATACGGCGGATGCAAAAGAACCTCCCATCCGAGCTCCCGGAACTTCTGGCGCGTCACCAAAGAAGTATGTGGCCTGGCGTTGTCCTGATGGAAGACAATACGGCCTCTGTTTATCAAAGATGGCCTCTTCTTCATGAGTGCTACCTTCAAGCGGTCCAGTTGTTGGCAGTACAGGTCCGAATTGAGCGTTTGGCCATAGGGAAGCAGCTCATCATAGATTATTCCTTGACAATCCCACCAAACGCACAGCAGAACCTTCCTGGCCGTTAATGAGGGCTTGGCCACCGTCTGAGCCGCTTCAGCGGGCTTCGACCACGACCGTTTGCGCTTCATGTTGTCGTAAGTGACCCACTTTTCATCGCCAGTCACCATCCGCTTCAGAAACGGGTCGATTTTGTTGCGATTCAGCAGCGATTCACATGCGTCGATACGGTCAACGATGTTTTTTGCGTCAACGTGTGTGGCACCCATACATCGAGCTTCTTTGTGAATCCAAGCTTTTTCAAATGGTTAATAACGGTTTGATGACTTATCCCCAGCTCTTGGCCGATGCTACGGCTGCTACTATGCCGCTCTTTCTCGGCTAATTCAGCGATTTTGTCGCAATTTTCGACGACAGGCCTTCCGGAGCGTGGCGCATCTTCGACGACCTCTACACCAGAACGAAAACGTTGAAACCATCGTTGTGCGGTGGAAATGGAAACTGTATCGGGTCCATAAACTGCACAAATTTTATTGGCAGCTTGAGATGCATTTTTGCCTTTGTCATAGTAGTACGTAAAATATGTCGGATTTTCTCTTTATTTTGCTCCATATTTGCGACACTATAACTCACGAACGACTTAACCAAACAAATACTGTCAAGGACTATATTATAGCGCGCAAAATACCTTTCCAACAAGCTATAGTATGACTCGATACAATGAATACAACTAGAACTACGCGCTTACAACGACACCTCGCGGAAATACCGCAGGACTTTTTTGACAGCCTAATATAAGCCGAAAATTTACTAAATAAAGAACTTGCATTCGCGGTGTCCCGATGGACACTTGCATCTCGAAAGTAAACGACTTCTATAGCGCTATAGCGGCTATAGCGAGATACGTGCGATACGTAGTCCTCAAGTCTACAATCGACGTGTCCGTCTAGAGCAGGGGTTTTCAAAGTGGTCGATATCGACCCCTTGGGGTCAATATCGGTTTCCCTAGGTGTCGACGAAATCTTAAGGTCGACCCCTATTGATTAACACAAGTTCATATTTGAACTTTCAAGATACTGCATAAATTATGTTACGTGAACCAACTTGTTATAAGAATGACTAATATAATTGAGAGAGAGAGTATTGTTTTTGTAATTTGTATTAATAATTTTTAATTACACCTGATGTTGACTGAATTTTATGTCTATTTATTGATGAGATTATTACGTGAAGTGGCTATAGGGGTCGATGATATCACTGGGAAAGGGGTCTCCAGCCAAAATAGTTTGAGAATTCCTGGTCTCGAGCTACTTCTACACCAACACCCCTCCCCACCCTCCACCCGGTCTCGCAAGATTTCCTTTTCGTCCCCTTCGACCCTCGATATTTTGGATGCCACACCCCGTCACATGCTAAATTTGTCTCTATTTGTTTATTTAGTTAATGAGTTATGCAGAAAATTATGCTTCATTTGTATGGCAGCCCCCCTCAGAAAGGAGGGAGGAGTGTTTATTCACCATAGAAACGTTCTTGCCCTCTAAAACCTTCACATGCTAAATTTGGCTCTATTTGTTTTATTAGTTAATGAGTTATGCAGAAACTTATGCTTCATTTATATGGCAGCCCCCCTCAGAGAGTGGGGAGGAGTGTTTATTCACCATAGAAATGTTTCGTGCCCCCTAAAACCTTCACATGCCAAATTTGGCTCTATTTGCTTGATTAGTTTTTGAGTTAAGCTTGAGCTTGAGCTTGGGTAGACTCTACGATTCGTAGTTGTTCTCCGTGATTGACCTGAACCTACCAAATTGCACAAAGAACACACAGAATAACGCTTGGCACTAGCAAATCATTCTCGTTGTGCAATTTTTGGTGATTCGAGCTTTAAATGGTCAATAACGACGCCGGCCACGTCCTTATAGTCACCAGGGGATGGGAAGGAATGTTAGTATGATATTCGCCGCCCGAAGGCCAGAAGGGTCGCCTCTATAGCGTGGTTTCCTAGCGTTTATCATTGAAGGGATAGTTGTTAGTGGGAATGGTTAAGAAAAATCAGGATTCACTACGGTAAGTGATATGATTCTAAAAATGCGAACTCTCAACTATTCGGCGAAATGAGATTTGAAAAAAAATATACATTCTTATCGGACCGGTCATGCATTTCGTTATTCTTCGTGCGTAGTACATAGATATTTTTCCTGACCTGAGAAGGTCATAAAAAACTCCTTCAAAAACTCTTGATCTAATAGGAGTACCGGTAAGTTCGTTTTTTTCAAAAATTAATGTTTTATTTTGCAAAAATGGTTACAAATTTAATATTCAAAGTATTGCCTATCGCTAGTCACAATCATTCGTTCGCTAAAGGTCACTGAGGGAGTAATAAAAGCATCCAAGAAAAAAAATATCCACAGAATTAAGAAATTAAATAATAGAAGAATTGAAGAATTAGGACATTGAACAATTCTCGCATAACCTCCCGAAAAGGACCCATCCAGACTGATCGACTCTCCTCACTGACTCTCTCTCTCCCAATAACCACGGCCTTGCAGACAAATTTGACGCCAGTTTTGTTACATTATTTGATATGAGAGGATATCTTCTACACTCCTGATCTTGGAACACATCGGGAAAAAGAAACTATGCGTGGAGCAACAGAAGGACACGTCTGCACCCGACGATCGCTCGATTAAAACTCTTTGCTTGATTAGTTTTCGAGTTTTGTAGAAATTTGTCTTTAAAGACTTTATCATTCGGTTTGGCCCGAAAAAAAAACAACCAAAGGCCAACTCGACATACACCTCTGTTTCCCAAATTTGTAAAGTAGACCGAACTAACCGAGAGTTGTCGTGCCTAACCGAAAGCAAGCAAACGAGATTGTTACTGATAAGCATTTCACTCTTGGAAATCGAGAACTAATTCCATTCCATGACGTAGAAATTGGGGGGATGAATACTGAAACCTGTCTGACGTGCGAAAAAAATAAAAGTTGAAGGTGTTTGCAAGTTCAAGAAGCTCCCTTCGATGCCTTAGAGGCGAATGAACTGAAAAGTTTTAAACCTCTATAATTCATCACGCACGCACGCCCTTCGATGGAAGTCGAAATTTTGGACTGTCGCCAACTCCGTAAAGTGTCTCATGAAGGTGAAAAATCTAAATTTACGTCGTCCGACTCTTTCGCTGGCTGGTGCCGCCCTCCTGACTACGTCATGGTGGACAAACTTAGGCTGCCGTTGTGACTCTTCGTGCCAAAGCCGTGATATGCCATAAGTTCAAGTCAGTTGGTCAGTTGGGCGCTGTGTCACTTGCAGAAAACACTTTCGCGGAAACATTAAATGCCGCTTATCCACTAGCCCAACAACAAAACCAATCGTCACACACATACACAATATCTTCGCCACATTGCCAGTTGACGAATTGGGAGCGGACACAGCTAATGAGTGCACACCGTATATATACCAAGTGAATCTCCGACGCAAAAAAGTGTCGACTCTCAAAATTCAACAAGTCCCATCGGTAGCACCCCTGTTAGCTTGCCTTAAATATCGAGTGCAGCAGACAATCAAAATCAGGTTTCTCCTGACTTCCGTGGGAATAGTTCACCTTCGAACGACCCAGCACTCGAGGGGACATCTAAAACCCCAACTGTCCCTTTTTTCCCGTCCAGCTCAGTTCAATTTTGCAACAATTGATGCAAACATGGCCCTTCCTTGCAATGATTATCTCTCTTGATGTCTAATTTAAATAGAGAGGTTGGAGATATGACTGTTTTACAGTGTAATTGTCGTAATCTTATTCCTAAATTGGATACATTCAAATTTTTTAATTCATAAATTCAATTGTAATGTTTTTGCTCTGTCCGAAAATTAGCTCTCTTCTCAAAATGATCTCTCTTTCCACGATTTTAATATAATACGCTTGAACCGTGATGACAGATACGGAGAGGTACTATTGGGGATCAATAAGTGCCACTCATTTTTTAGGATTGACCTTCCACCTATTGGAGGGATCGAAGCTGTTGCTTGTCATGCAAACATCAGAGGCAAAGACCTCTGTATTGTCAGCTTGTATTGGCCTCCAAGAGCTGCGGTTAGCCGCAAGCAACTTGTTGACATATGCTCACTCCTTCCTGAACCACGGTTGATCTTGGGAAACTTCAACTCTCATGGAACATCCTGGAGGGAACAGTACAACGACAACCGTTCATTGTAGATATATGACCTTTGTAACAGCTTCAATATGTCTGTTTCGAATACGGGGGAAACAACACGTGTACCTAAACCCCCTGCTAAACCAATTTCCCCTGACCTCTCGCATTGCTCTAATTCACTATCGTTAGATTGTTAGTTAAATGTAATCCAGAACTCCAATGATACTGATCACATGCCAATCAAAATTTCCATCATCAGTGGGTCAAATTCATCTGAATCGATAAACATGACATATGACCTCACAAGACACATTGGCTGAAAAGAGTATGCGGACGCGATTGCTCTAGCCATAAATTCCAGAGATGGTTTACATCCATTGGATGAATATAACTTCCTTTCTCGTTTCATCTACGACAGCGAAGTTCGCGCTCAAACAAAACCTATTTCAGGTTCCACCGAAGGCCTACCAGTGTTCCAAGAAGTGATAAAACGGATAGTGGTTTGGCCGAATACCGAATAACAGATATCCGGCCAGCTTCGAGACCGGATATCCGGCGGCCGAATGATATCGGCTCTTTATCGGCGAATACAAAGTTAAGAGAAACGGCATGCGTTAAGGAAGCAAATAAAGCGTTAAATTTTAGAAAGAAATAAACACAAAAGTACGAATTACGTGGTTTAAGCACAGTAATCAATTGAATCGTTTGTTCGAGTAACCCCATAAGTCCACTTGACTCTCTTGCGAGAAAACGACAAACTCCTAACAGTTTTTCTCAAAATTTTGTCAAGGACCCTCAATTTGTTGGTATGAGGTTCGATTATTAGATCCAAAACATATTATTTGGGACCACTATTCCATCAATATAACAGGTTAAGCCCCAAATAATGGGTTGGGGAAAAAGAAATGTCGTATATTGTCAATATATGGCAACACTTAAACATATATTGTGTTGTACTTATCGCATACTATACAGCTATTTAAAGACGACAATCTGTGCTACAAGTGTCGTTTTGACAGTGTTGTGATTGTCCTTTTCAGTCTCAAGTTATAGCGCGTCAAAGATGGAGTCCACCAAGCAAGAATTTCGCCATATTTTACGTTTTTACTACCTGCGAGGTAAAACTGCAACGAAGGCGGCCGAAAAAATTCGTGTAGTTTATGGACCCGATACTGTAACGATTCGCACAGCACAGCGTTGGTTTGATCGATTTCGTTCTGGTGTAGTGGCTGTCGAAGATACACCCCGTACTGGTAGGCCAATACAGAAAACAGATAAAATCGTGGAAACAGATAAAATCGTTGAAATCATCAAAGTAGACCGGCATGTGAGCACTCGCTCGATTAGCCAGGAACTGGATATAGACCATAAAACCGTTTGGAACCATTTGCAGAAGATTGGATTCCAGAAAAAGCTGGATGTATGGGTGCCACACGAGTTGACGCAAAAAAATCTTTTAGACCGAATCAACGCATGCGATGCATTGCTGAAACGGAACGAACTCGACCCATTTTGAAGAAGATGGTGACTGGTGATGAAAAGTGGATCACGTACGACAACCTAAAGCGAAAAAAGTCGTGGTCGAAGCGCGGTGAGCCGGCCCAAACCATCGCCAAGCCCGGATTGACAGCCAGGAAGATTTTGCTGTGTGTTTGGTGGGATTGGAAGGGAATCATCCACTATGAGCTGCTCAACTATTCGACCGTTTGAAGCAGGCGATTGACCAGAAGAGGCCAGAAATGATCAATAGGAATGATGTTGTTTTCCACCAGGACAACGCTCGGCCTCACACATCTTTGATGACCCGCCAGAAGCTACGAGAGCTCGAGCTCGGATGGGATGTCCTATTGCACCCACCGTATAGTCCGGACCCGGCTCCAAGTGATTATCATCTCTTCCGGTCCATGCAAAACGCTCTTGGTGATACTAAGTTGGCCTCAAAAGAGGCATGCGAAAACTGGATGTCTGAGTTTTTTGCAAATAAGGATGGGGAGTTTTATAAGGGGGGAACAATGAAGTTGCCTTCTGTGTGGCTTATAAAACACAATGTCAATATAACTTAACTTGGGGCTTGACCTATAACGTGTTAGTACCATTATACACCACCGCAAGCGCAACAGTATACAGCCGTTAATCGGGTAACGCTTCACCGCATACATACACACATACACACGAGCCGAATATCTATTCCTCCATATATGATTCGGCACTTTCCCACCTAGTGATCCCCGATTTTTGAAATTAATCGTTCATCCACTAATCGAATACTTTTAAGCAGTTTCTTATTCGATACGATTAATCGATCCAAATAATCGATTAATTGATTAATCGTCACACTGAGAGAAATAATTAGTTAGACTAATATTTCTCATTCGTTAAAAGCCATCTGGAATCAAAAAAGTGTTCATTACGCCTGAAAATCTATTATTATCTTTTACGCTCCCCTAAACTCGTAAACGAAGCTCATCTCGCATCAACGGCATTGAGCTTCTTTTAGGAGTTTAGGAGAGCGTCAAAGATAATGATTGATTTTCAGGATAAAACTGCAGCGGCTGTACGGTTTTTTGCTCTGGGTTTGGATCGATTAATCGACGTAAATTATTCGTTCGCTTCGATTATTGGTTGTGCAGTATTCGTTCGATTAATAATCGATTTCTGTAGGAAGTATTCGATTAATCGATTAATCGAACGATTATCGGGGATCACTACTCCCACCGACACAGCACGAGGTAAGGCGCACATTTGGCGATCCTGCCATTCGTTTAAAGTGAATCAATACCTCTATACTTTTACAATTGCAAATAGTAGGTACGCCTGCCATTGCGAGCTATAAGGAAGTGAATTGTGACAACCGCAATGCTAATGCATTCCGAAAAGAGCCGGAAATGTGCATCAATCGTTTAAAAAACTATGCCATTGGAAAAATGCAAATCTGTTGCAGTCAATGCAAAGCGACGCCATGAAAAACGCTAAATATCAAATTCGTTCAAATCGACGCCATTGCAAAAATGCAAAACTGCTATCGTTTCAAAACGACGCTGTTGTGAAAAAACGCAAAATTGCAAAGATGCTGCAATCGTTTCAAAACGATGCCATTGAGAAAAAATGCAAAAATTGCAAATCTGCTGCAATCAATGCAAAATGACGCCATTGAAAAATTCAAAATTGCAAAGCTGCTGCAGTCAGTGTAAAACGACGCAATATAAAAATGCAAAATTGCAAAGCTACTAGAATCGCTTCAAAACGACGCAATTGAAAGCATATATAATTATAAATCTGCGGCAATAGTTTCAAAACGACTCCTATAAAAAATGCATCTGCTGCAGTCAATGCAAAACGACGCCATGAAAAAATGCAAAGCAAAACAAAAAACTGAATATTTGGCCGAAGAAGCCATATAAAAAATGTTTAGCTAAAAACGCCACGATATCTTTAGTAATCATAATCGAATGAGATCCACCGAACAAGCAATGCATACAGTATTCAATGGCTAGTAAACCGGTGTCTTATAGCTAAAATTATGTATGCGGCAATTTGCAGGTTGAAACTCGTAATCTCTAAAACATACTTTCGAAAAGCTTGAGCTAGACACACGATTGAAAATACGCTCGGTCGAAAGAAATAACCCCGCTGAACTCCGAGCTGATGATAAAAAACCGACGCAGGAAACAAATCCCAGCGGCCTCGACGAAAGTACGAGTGATGATAACAGCCGCGAAAGTTCATCGAACTACAGCGCTGGGGGCGGCCACGAAGAAGCTGTAAATAAGGTCAATGCAAGCGACCGTAAAGGTGTTTCCAGTGATGCTGATGATGAGCCCGCATTTAAGACCGAAAAAACTCAGGCAGCCCGAAAAGAAAGCAACATGAGCGGAAGGTTGAGCAACACGAGGATTCTTGCTGATTTCTCGACGGTAGTCGCACTCCAACAGCTTCCTGTTTCAACTGCTAGCCTTCCACAGTCATCTATGAGATGACTATGACTAGATGACTAGATGCCTAGGGTTACTACACCATCGCAATACATCAATCCTTTCCCAAGCAGTATCCGAAAATAGTATATATATTGCTGTGTAACTTTCGAGAAGAATATCTAAAGTGATCTACGCTCGATGACGGCAAATTTGCCGAACGTCTATCACTCCAGAATACATAGCATGCAAGCACACCTACAGTAAGTTATAGAAACACAAAACAAAGAGCTGCAATTAGAGGATGCAGAAACAATATTAATAAATAAATCTGTGCCTGTCGCCCGTAACTTCAAATGTACATAGCTTAGACAGTTACCAGTGCCTTGTTTGCAATAACCTAAAAATCATTCCACAATATTTGCCAAAGATTCAGGATAATGCCTCCTAGAAACATTGGTAATAGTATAATTGGAAGTTTGATGAATGAAGCTAACTTCATTTTTTTCTAATACTACACATACTGTTCTGCAGTGATTGCAATGGTGGTTGCAGTTGTAACTGTGATTATTTTTTCTTTGGAGAGAGGGGGAGATGTGTGGCTTATAAAACACAATGTCAATATAACTTAACTTGGGGCTTTAACTATAACGTGTTAGTACCATTATACACCACCGCAAGCGCAACAGTATACAGCCGTTAATCGGGTAACGCTTCACCGCATACACACACATACACACGAGCCGAATATCTATTCCTCCATATATGATTCGGCACTCTCCCATCGACACAGCACGAGGTAAATCGCACACCTTCTAAATGGCAACAAGTTTGCAAAGAAAACAGCGCATATATGCCTTAAATTGGATAATTTTAAGTATGTTAAATAAAGCGTCAAATTTCGATCAGAAATACGACATTTCTTTTTCCTCAACCCTATATGACGTTTATAAAGTTGGTGGACTCAGGGGGTTTCTCAAACAAACGAATATTTGCAACCCCTATTTAAGGAGGTTCGTAGAACTATAATTTTCTGAAATTTTGATAGTCGATGTAGGTACCCTCACGAACTCAAAATCTGCCGCTGAGTGCTGAACACGGAATAACGATCATAGAATCTTCCACAGGGCACTCTATGTTGCTACTGTGGGACACAATTCAGTTCCTCTACGACGGCGATGGATGGAGCCAATGCTGTCGATGCCACTCGTGGGTACATAACTGCACAAATATTCTCTGTTCCTGCTTTGAGTAACGTAAAATTGCAGTCAAATCACCTTGATCACATTGTTACTTTTTGTACATACAAACTGAATGAAATCCAATGAAATAAAGGGTGTGTCACATCAAATTGCATCACGGAAAAAACGCTGTAGAAATTCGCCCAGTAGACCGATCCTTTTGAAAATTTTAGACAGTAAAATAAAAACTATAAAACAACTTTTGGCATTTTCTTTTTATTAATACTTCGAGCCCAAGCCCGTATGCTCGCACCTTCCTCTTTACCCCTTTCATAAGGTTCTGTACAACGTCAGGTTGTAGTTTTTTTTGAACAGAAATCCATTTTCTCTTGAAGTCCGCCTCCGATTTGACAACTTTTGGGTTCTTCCGGAGGGCCTGCTTCATAATCGCCCAATATTTCTCTATTGGGCGAAGCTCCGGCGCGTTGGTCGGGTTCATTTCCTTTGACACGAAGGTGACCCCGTTGGCTTCGTACCACTCCAACACGTCCTTTGAATAGTGACACGAAGCGAGATCCGGCCAGAAGATGGTCGGGTCCTCGTGCTGCTTCAATAGTGGTAGTAAGCGCTTCTGTAGGCACTCCTTAAGGTAAACCTGCCCGTTTACCGTGCCGGTCATCACGAAGGGGGCGCTCCGCTTTCCGCAAGAGCAGATCGCTTGCCACACCATGTACTTTTTGGCAAACTTGGATAGTTTCTGCTTGCGAATCTCCTCCGGAACGCTGAATTACCAGGCAATGCGGCTTCGTCAGCATTTCGCTGTACAGCTTCCGGGCTCGCGTCTTCCCCATCATGTTTTGCCTTTCGTCGCGGTTAGGAGCCTTCTGAACCTTGTATGTATGCAGGTCCTCCCGCTGCTTTGTCCGCTGGACGAATGAACTTGACAAATTCAGCTTATTGGCGACATCCCGGACCGAACTTCTCGGATCACGTCTAAACTGCTTAACTACGCGCTTGTGATCTTTTTCACTGACGGAGCATCCATTTTTGCCATTCTTCACCTTCCGGTCGATGGTTAGGTTCTCGAAGTATCGTTTTAGTACTCTGCTGACCGTGGATTGGACGATTCCCAGCATCTTACCGATGTCCCGATGTGACAACTCCGGATTCTCGAAATGAGTGCACAGGATTAATTCACGACGCTCTTTTTCGTTCGACGACATTTTTCCAAATTTACGAAAAATTGACAGTGAAGCATGGCCAACGTGATCTATACACTCTTATCTGATTATAAGCGAAAGCTGAAGATATAATTCCTTAAAATTAAATTTCTACAGCGTTTTTTCCGTGATGCAATTTGATGTGACACACCCTTTATACGTGAATACAATAAAATTTCATTATATGAACTTGTTACGTTATTTCCCAGCGAAAACATGCTTAAATGATTGAATCAACCAACATGGTCATATTGCCCCGCATGGCGGCCCATTTTGCCCCGTAGTGCTCTCGATCGACGGAAATGGAATACATTTTTAAAAGTGTAAATTTTCATCATGAATCTTTTCTAAAGCATTTTCATACAATGCATAACGATCAATAAGGTTTCAAATCGTGAGGTTTTAACATGTAGCATAATTTATAAATGTTCATAAATGATTTAGGACGTTTCGTTCTTAGGGGGACCATATTGCCCATATCTACCCTACATGCGTAGCTTACGACGCCTTTTGGGATGACGAAGTGGCGATGTAAAATAATCGTCAATATCACGATCAGGCAAAAATTCCAATTGCTAGACGAAATCGACTGTTATGTGAAAATATTCCGAATCGATCGCCATCACGATCCTCATATATGATGGTTATTCTAAGTTGTATACACTCGATACTGTTGAGATTTGCTAGAGTATATATTTCACCTCCTTACTGTAGTATTTACAGCTGAATTTATAGCTAAAGACTGTTCTCTGAACCTGACCTGGTGTGCGAAGAAAAGTGAAATCGGTCGTTGCCATCAACTATAGGAAATTTATCATTCTTTCATCATAATTTACCACTGGTTAGTTCTGAGACCTGCTAAAATTTAATACTGTTATGAGTTGATAAGAATGTCAGCAATCATACCTTATTTTTAATTAAGTGTGAATGGTGTTTATATGCTATCGCGTTGTGATTCATGTTCTGTTGATAAGATTTTTTTCTAATATCCGGTATCCGGCCGGATAGTGAATATTGGTCGGATAGGCCAGATAGTTACCATTGCTTATTGCATGTTAGGCGGCTCGCACACCGGATCAATAAGCAACTAGCAACTATCAACATGCAATAGGCAATATTACCGCCAATGAGTTTTTCCATTTAATTTTTGTTGATCTCGCACATCGACGCAATACGATATCGCTATCGCTTTTGCAAAGCAATACATATCGCTAGCAACACTAGACGTTTCGGTTGAAGAGCAACTTATCGCCCATAATTTGGCAAGTTTCGTTCATTAAGCAGATTGTTTGCGTAAGGCGTTTTTATTGCTTTGGTATGCGAAGCACAACAAAATATGTTGCCTGTTGCATATTGTGTATTGCGGCTTGCTAGTTGCTTATTGGTTCGGTGTGCGAGCCAAGGGAGTATAAACCAGCAAAACCAAGGTTCAACTTTTGAGTAAACCGATCACTCATGCCATGTCATTCAAGTATCTTAGGGTATGGTTCGACTCCAAATGTACTTGGGGTCCTTATTAAGTATCTGAGTAAAAAATGCCCACAAAGAATAAACTTTCTCCGTACAATTACCAACACCTGGTGGCCCATCCAGAAGATCTTGTAATGTTGTATCGATCAACTATTCTCTCAGTGATGGAGTATGGCAGTTTCTGTTTCAATCAGTTGCCAAAACACACCTCATTAAACAGGAGTGAATTCAGTATCTTTGTCTCCGTATTGCGTTGGGATGTATGCCCTCAACACACACCATGAGTCTCGAGGATTTGGCAGACATACTCCCACTAAAAGATCGCTTCAATTTATTATCTCTTCGGTTCCCCATCCGGTGAAAAGTTATGAACCCATTGGCGATCGGAGATTTTGGGCAGTTGATCGAGCTAAACTTTCACTCTTCTTCTTCTTCTTCTTCTTTTTGGCTTTAAGAGGGTTTAAACTTTTCAGTTCATTCGCCTCTATACAAACTTTCACTCTGGATTTATGAGTTCATATCATGAATTCATCTCCATGCAGGTTGGTCCTTTTTCGTATATTCTCAACCGTGTTTATTTTCCTGACTACATAAATTCTTCTGTGCATTTTGATCTGTCCATGAACGAGGAAACCATGTAATTCCAGATTATCATCGATCGGAAATTGTTCCAACAATCTTTGATGCAAAGTATGGGCGTTTCAATTGTTATTATATGTATTTCACTGATGGATCCTGTATGATCGAGTCCTTCGGATTTGGAGTGTTCAACGAGTTTTAGCACTTCCCTCAGTCTTCAGTTTCCTTGCTCAGTGTTTAGTGGAATTGGCGGCTGAATTGGCGGTAATACACTGGGTGTAGGACAGCGTCGCCACACGATCTGTTGAACACTATTTCATTGTAACGGATATTCTTAGCTTTGTCGAAACTATCCGTTCAGTGAGACCGGAAACCTTTGTCTGGGTCCCTTCGTGATTCAAACGTCTGGACTTAGAACTGTATTCGCACCTTCCGAATCCCGACTCATGTCCAATCAATTTAGCCAGCAACAATCTTTGCGTTTGTGGCCCAGGATATCACGTCATTGAGCATATTGTTTGGTCGTGCGAGGTGTATCTTGTAGCTAGATCGAATTTAGAAAATTCTTTTCGGGTCCGAACCCAATGAGCCGAGTTCGAGATGTGTTGACTCTGTTAGACCTTGATTACATGTCCCGAATCTATCTTTTCCTATCGATCTCCGTGTGTAGTCAGTATTGTTCTCATCTACTTATATCCCCCCCCTCTCCATAATAAAAATTCTCACCTTACTAACCTCGAGTCGTTCGCGAGTAATCGGTTCCCCGTCCTTTTAACCGTAGAATAAGCCAAATTGTAAATTTTTTATTTGTTTTTGTGAATATATATTTAGAACCAAAATTAGACCATGAACGTGGTTTCTTTAAACTTAAGTAACTGAGCCTGTAAAATAAATGATTTATAAGGTACACCGGGGCAAGTTGGAACGATTTTTTCGAAGTTCAACATGAAAGTTATCTTCAAAAATCACTAAATCACTAAATTGAAATCTGTTTGCAGAATATACAAGGTATAACAGATGACTTTCGATAAAAAATAGGGATTACACTGGATGTTTCGAAAAATATCAATTTTGAAAATGTTTAGATTTCATATGCATTATTTCAACTTGTCCGTAGAGCGGGGTAAGTTGGAACGTGGAACTATCATGAGTTTAATGTGCGGTTTTGCTTCTCGAACTATCTACAACTGATTTATGAAACGCTAAATTGAAGAATGACATATAAACACTTGGAAAAAAGGGTTTTGGTACACGTTAGATGTGGGGAAGTAGTCTAATACACACAAAATAGACACTACATAATAGGAACTAATATACGAAACATTATCATCAAAAATTCTATTTTGGATGCTTTCATGTCAGAATAGAGACACTCGAAACGACCACTAATGAGGTTTATGTTTATGGGATCATTCAAATATTATGTAACGCACTCAAAAAGGAAAGAGCTTGTGGAAACATGTGGAAAATGGCTTGTGGAAACATGTTTAGAAATAAATCCAACCAAATATCAACATTTTTATGCAAATGACAATTTGTTACACGTTATGTAGAGAAAAGGGGGTCCAAAATAGTAAAAAAACTGCGTTACGTAATATTCGAACGACCCCTAGTTGCAAAATTAACAAATTTTACTTGTATCATGTTTGTGTATTCATAAATTATGTAGAACATACTGCAGAACGAATTATGAATGATTCTTATTTTTTTTAGTTTATCATCTTTCATTCATATAGCAATCACCGACAAATAACAAATAATTTCAACTTGCCCCGTTGTACCGTATTTAAAAAAAAAACAGGACAGAGGATACAACTGAAGACTTGAAAAGAATCTCAATTTATTTGCACGAATTTATTCACTGATGAAATTTGTAACTCACACAAATTTATGTCGGAATTTATTGATATGTAGCTATTTAACATCTTTCGTGAACCATTTTCAACGGTATAACATACATGTTCTGAACATAAGGATCCATTGAATCCTATGGATGCTGCGGCTTTAATTCTTCCTTCGTGTTTTGAACTGAATCAAACATTTATCGAACGATAAGTCCGGCCAAACAAGCTTCGTCGGAATAATCATAACACAGCTAACTTGTCCTGCCTTAAGAACCCAAAATAATGGTTGAACTATAAACCAATGCTAGAACGGCTTCACGCAGTTCTGTTTTGGGAGAATGTTTACTTTATGGCTAACTGAGAAGTAATCCAGTCCAAGTTCTCATAGAATCGAGGGTCGCACATCTTCAGCGCAGATCTTTTGTAAAAGTAGTAATAAAGCGGGGAGACTGAAATGAAAATAAAACAAAAATACAGATCATAGTTCCAGAATTGCTGCGCCGACTTACATAATCTTTGTATGATAAAAAGAGCAGTCAATGCCTTCGGCCATTGGAAGAGATACGGTGATTTATGATGATCTACCACTTGCCAAATGTGAAGGCTTATGCACAGAAGAAAGTATAGCATCGAAACCAACAGCGGAACGCGTAACTTCGTGTACAACAGATGAGCCATTCCAGCCTTAAATTCAATAACACAAAAGTTACTTAACTTAGAACTTATTTGTATGAAATTTCAAGTATTCTCACCTGATAAACATAAGTCATGTACAGGCTGAAATTAATTGCCGTGAAGGACAGAATTAAACAGACATCTTGTGTCCTGAAAATAATAACGTAACATCGGTCATCAATGAAAGTAGTTTAAGAATCAACGATTACTTACAAAAATAGAAATATGATTGATACTTTGTCGCCCCGAGCTAGATACGAAAAACTGTTGATTCCGAGATCAACACACAAGAATATAATTTGGAAAAACAGCAGTGAAGCGAAACGCTTCAATGAAAGTTTAAACATTTCGAGGACTTTTCAACGAGCAACAAATTTTCCAGTCCGCGTATCCTTTCTACCCACGCAATATCTCTACGTAAAAAATGCAAGTATACTACTATGTATACACCCTCTCTCTCACTCTGATGATATGAGACAGAGCGAAAACAATCTAAAATATAAATATCGGCAGTAAATGTGTCAAATATATTTCCGGTTTGTGTCCTAGATCGCATAATAAAGGTTGTCTACACTAAAAAGTACTGCGTTTTTTCTGGAACTTTTCTGAATTTTCTGTGATTAATTTTTTCGATGTTATTGTTATACTATTCTACACAATTTTGTTTGATTTAGAGCCTGCCAACATATCATGTGGACAATAGGAAAAACAGAACTGCGAAGACTGTGAATTGCGAATTTCGCAAAATATTGAAACTTCAGTTATTTTCAGTATTTACCCTGCCATCTTGTTGAAAAAATGTGCCGAAAATTAATTGAAAATGCATAAAAAAATATTGGAGAAGGATTGAATTAAATTTTCGAAGTCAAAAAAGTCAACTTTTTTTGTAAATTAATTGGAAAATTGTCTCATGTGTAATGTTTTTAGTCAAACCACAGGCTGCAAAATGTCTATCGTAAAAAAGGAAAATATAAATAATGAAAAATATAAATATTTTACAACATTCACATTCATTATTCGCATCTATATTCAAAAACCTATAGATTTTTTCTTCCTTTTTAATTTTTTTTTATATTTTTGGTTCACACTGAATACTCCATATTTATCAAAAAACGGTTGAACTGTCTAAGAGTTCTGCCCGGTTGAAAATACACTTTTTCCTCGTATGGTTGAACTTCTTCACTGAAATCTGTATCCTAAAAATAACTCACCTTAATTGTGAGCTATCGATCTATTGACGAATTTTATGCCAACTCGACTGGCCGTTTGCAGCACCATCTCTGATAGCAGTGAAATTTTGAGGGTGGAAACACATGGGCCTTTCAAGCAACTGTGCATGCATGAAATAGTCAAAAATGAATTAGACTTCTTTTTGAAAAGGACCAAAAAATGTATCTTGATTTTTTACAAAAAATTATAACTCAAAAACTATAATACCTACAAAATTCTAGTCAAAAAATAAAATGTAGAAAATTTTCAAATTTTCATAAAAAGGATAATTTTTTTTATTTCACTGAAAAAAATTATTTCAAAAAAATTTTTAAAATTATTAATAGCCCTTAAAATTTTCAGCAAGTCGTCCATACATCGGAAGATGTGCACTTTTACAGATAAAAAGATTTTCTAACAACAACAACAACAACTAATCCTAAAGTTGTTTAAAATCAAGATACGGATATAGTGTACTCGACAAAGTTTTAGATTTTATTAAAATTTGAACCTTTGTCGAAGACGTCAACTTTCTATCTCTTATAGTTTCTGGATTATAAAGCATTTTTGTTGACTCCTAAAAATATAATGTATAAATTTGTGTATAAATTCGCGCTTGACACGTTCCTCTTCGTGTGTCTAGATATAAAAAAGTGAGCAGAGCATGAAAACGCGATAATTCATGCATGAAAATGTTACGAATTAAACATTAACTCTTTGAGTGCGGAGCAAATTTTGTGAGCATATGCCAAAAATGCGGATGAGTTTGAGTATATTAAAAAAAATACTAAAGAACGTAGATAACTGATTAGGTCACAAAAGTTGTGACAATGGGAAAAAACACAAAAAGAGATTTATAAAATTTATTAACATTAGCTTCCTTATCTATGCATATATTATTTTTTTTTAATAATGAAAAATAATATTAACACAATTTCATTCAAAATTATGTTTTGCTGCACAAAACGCGTGTATTCCTCTTTTACAAATGTCCCCGAAAGCCGAAATCCTACGTTAAGAGCTGCCAAGTCAAAAATATTAACATAGAATAAGAAGAGCGCTATCGCACTCCCCGCACTTTTCGCATATAATACTTATGACAGACATACAGCTGTACTTGCGTTGTACTTCGAAAATTGTATGTCTGTCACCATGTACAGCAACAGCATGTGCAAGCAACTCGGTACAATCGCTGTACCTGTACCGACCTATTTTACCGCTGTACATGGCTACAGTTGTACTGTGCGCAGCGCCATAGACGATTAGTGGTGGGTAGCATGAACAAAACGAATCAAAACATTTGGTATACAATCTTTTCATTGACTTTCTCTTGAGTTAATAACTCAGATTGGAAACATATTTGTTGTGTTCGATAGTTTAGACGCTAAATAAAAACCTTTTTCATTGAAATATTGGTGAAAATACAATGCAATAAATTCAAACTTCTGATTGTCAGTCTGACATGCGGTACAATGTACAACCAAAGTATGTGTGTCATGCTATCGTGGTACCTGTACAACGCTGTACACGTACAGCGCTAGTACAGTTGTATGTCTGTCCATGGTATAAGGCTAGACGCAAATTGAGAAGCGTATAAACTGTGGTTCAGCCACAGCGTCACGCGAGTCGTGACTCACGAGCGCTGCGCCATCTTGCGTTGGCTGGCCAATTTGCGCCGTTTTATCTGTTTCCATTAGGCTAAGTTGACATTGGCTCGGAGTACGCACGAAAATTTAATTGTACGAAGAGAAACAAACAATTTTGTTCGATAGAAGCAGACGAATTCGAACGAAGCAAGTGGGAAGCAATGTAACCACACCAATACAACTCAAGATGGTTGTTTACTTTCACTATTGCATACAATTCGTACGACCACTTTTCTGCATCCAGTGTCACCGCTGCCTTAGCCACGAAAACAGGCGCTTTATCGCGCCTAGTTACTCGCGCTATACGCGTCTCAATTTGCGCTTGGCCTAACGGTAGGAGCTCTATCGCGCTCCCCCCGGATTCAAAGGGTTAATAGTATTTTTTCAATGAAAAAGTTGTTCGAAAAAAATTGTTTAATTGTTGTGAGAGATTTAATTAAGTTCAATTGTTATGAGAGGTTTAATTAAGTCAAAAAAAGGATGCGATATTTTTCTCAGAAAAAATCAACCGAACATATACATTCAAAGAATAGCAAAGTAACATTTTTCTCAATAGCATTCACCCAGCAAACATTATATCCGAAATCCGAATAAATCATAATCGCATATAGTATCAATCAAAGTATGTATCGTGTATATTTGAAATCGCATAAAATCTAAAAACTCTATTTTATATACCATTATAAAATGAAGTCACAATTCGGTATAATAAACATCAATTTTATGATGTACATTGTCGTAAAATATATTTAATCCGCATCATATGCGTATATTACGCTGATGCAGTTTGTGTGTCGTATAAGCGTATAATTTAAATCGATTTAGTACTGTAGTAAATCGTGTTGCATGCTGAAGAAAATAATGAAACAGTAAATCATATTAGATCCTAACAAAAGCCACATATTACATCATCTTGAAATGTCAATGAAATTCTGATGCACTCGAAAGTTTTAACCGCTGTTGAATTTAATTTCAGATAGCCGCGCGAGATAGCTGGTGGATGATAATCCAGACGACCGGAGTTCGAACCCACATCGGAGCAGTTTTCACCAAACATCAATCTGTGCCATTTTAAACATTCATATTCCACTCCCAACACAAGTCAATCAAACAATTATTATTTCTACAAACATAAATACTCATATATAAAAATGGCGATTCGTGAGACTATAATAAACATTTCACGAAAATATTTTGCGCCATTTGTTTTTTTTTCTATGTCTGTAATAAATCGTATATGAGTATGGCAAAAGTCATATTAGGTGCGTTGACAATTCTCGCGTAACTTTTGAAAACGTCCTAAGTAACAAATGTAAACAAATCGAGTTCATGGATTCACACTATTAGTTATCAATCATTTAATGCATTGAGAAAACAATCGTTCAAGTATCTATCCTTTTCACCTTTTTATCGCCGATACAAAAAATGACCAATGTACAGATTCGAATTTTAAGCACTCGACTGTTACTTCGGACACCATTTTCCTCTGACGCTCGATACATCCGAAGTAGGTTTCTTTGTTACAACACGAAATCGCACTTCGGTCATTTTGAGTTTTTGTTATTTTCGGGTGTCGATATCGTTTTTAGTGCAATTCAACGAGTTATAACAATAATGATCTGTTTTTAGCACGAAGTGCAAGTATTTGGATCGTTGTAGTTATTTTCAGATTCTCATCGTGCAACGTTATTTGTCCAATGTACAAAGCGGGCAGTCAAAACGTCCAATGTAACATTTTTCGCTCGAAGGCTTGAATTTCTAACTAAAATCACATGACAACAGTTACGATTGGTTTTTCAGAGTTATTATTGACTGCTAGTGGTAAAAGTAGTGATAAAGATCGATTCCTTTTGAAACAATTCGCGGAACAATATTCCGATTTTCAACTCCGTTTTTCTCGAGTTGATGTGAATGTTACATAGGACCTTTTCAAAAGTTACGCGAGAATTCATGAATATATTCATATTAGATCGCAATTCAATTTCAACATAATCGCTATTATAGTCGATCAAAATTGCATATTCATCCAAACAAATTCGGTAAGCATTTGCCATGTATGTATATGGCCTCCACTTTTGCATGCATATGCCAGTTAGGCGCATTATATGCCAACCAAATTTTAGGGCATATGATGTTATATATACGCTTGTTATGCGATTTAATGTTTGCTGGGCAGTTACTTCTTCTCCGGTGTCTTATATATTTATTAATGACAATTTTCGTTTTAGTTTGCATGTATTTTCCTGAAAGCTTTACAATACGATAAGCCATTGCGAACGATATTGAAAATTTTTTTTTCTGTAAACATGGTGTATGGAAGCTCTCTTAAACACTCTTGAAGAATCATCGTAATATTTTTGAACATTTGAATTCATTGCAATTAGAATAAACATGATTTATCGAACAAAATAAAAATTAAAATATGTTAACTTAATTTTCAACCATTAAAATTTTATTCCTAATTCTATAAGTTCGATTGTGGAGATATTTATAAAAAAATACCATTACTATTACTTACTTGCTTTCACACGCGGCAAAACATTGTACGAACAGTTTCGCCGCATTGAAAACCGTATCGCGTTAACTATGACTGATGTCACATTAGGCGGATTCGTCACCGCGGATATCGCGGCGGTTTTTTTCTCAGCTGATACACACTGCGGTTCCACAGGCGGTTTTCAGGGCGGTTTCATTATTCTACCAGAGAACTGTCAGTTTCATTTGTTTTGTTTTTGAGTGTTGTGTGGCCACGGCTGAAATGCTGGAACAAAAAATAGTCAACAATAAACGTAATATTAAATTGATTGAGTTATATAGACTAACCGAATCATTTATTTCTTGAAAATCGATACTCTATTATACTATTGTACTCCTGCGAGTAAATTACGGGATCGTGTTATTTGTTGTTGAAAAATGACAATAGAGTTCAAGTGTGTACGTTTGACAGTATTGATGCATAATACACGAACACTCATATACACTCCGCAATGAAAACCGCCGCGGAGCTTCATTTCATCGAGCCTCCGCCGTGGGTTTGAAATCGCTTCCAAAACCGCCCCGCTCTGTGTGACATGGCTCATTCATAATACACTATAGATCCTCCGTTGCGGTTTTACTCGCGGAATCCACCTAATTTGACATCATTTGACAGGTTCGGGTGGTTTGTATTTGATTTTTATACTCGTGAATTAAAAAAAAAATTCCCGCAAACGTGGCCGTGACATGTTTTTCTGACCCAATTGATCACCACCTTGAATAAATATATGGACAACACTAATTTATTTAATTATTAATTTAATTATATAGAGCAGAAACAATCACTCAATTCTCGCGTAACTTTTGAAAAGGTCCTATGTAACAAATGTAAACAAATCGAGTTAATGGATGCACGTTATTAGTTTTCAATCATTGAATGCATTACAAAAACAATCGTTCACGTATCTATCTTCTTCATCATTTTATCGCAGATACAAAAAATATTCAATGTACAGATTTGGATTTTAAGCACCCGGCTGTTACTTCGGATGCCACTTCCCTCCGACGCCCGAAACGTCCGAAGTAACAAATCAGTCAAAACAAGACGAAGTCGTACTTCGGTCGTTTTGAGTATTTGTTTCTTACAGGTGTTGTTATCGATTTCAGTGCAATTAAACGAGTGATAACAATAATAATCTGTCTTTAGAACGAAATGCTGATATTTGGATTGTTGTTTATTAGTTAGTTTCAAATTCTTATCGTGCAACGTAATATGTCCAATGTGCAAACAAGGGCAGTCAAAACGTCCAATGTAACATTTTTCGCTCCGAGGCTTCAACTTCAATCTCAAATCAAGGAACAACAGTTACGATTGGTTTTACGGAGATATTCTTGACAGCTAGTGGTGAAAGCAGCGATAAAGATCGATAGCTTTTAAGACAATTCGCGAAATAATGTTCGGGTCTTCAACTTCGTTTCGCTCGAGTTGACGAAAATGTTACATTGGAGCTTTTCAAAAGTTACGCGAGAATTCTTTTATAGAAAACACGCGATCGTTTCTGGCATCAGTTTTAATACTTCGAACATAGACAACTCCAAATTGAAAACTTATGACGTTGGATTATTTTGACGGTTTTGACACACTTGACAGCTCACTCGCTAAAGTTGGTAACGGTGACAGCTGGACGTGACGTCACTCGGCGAATAGGTTCTTTTCTGTCCCACGTTTCATGGGCTTCAAGTTTACTGATTTCAAGGAGCAGTAAAATAAACCAAAATGAAGTGAGTTATTTGATTAATTTCCAAGCTTATGTATTTTAGTGAATAAGAACATAGTGTGCGGATACTGATTATGGTATTTTTCTTAACGCAGGATCGGTTTGTGCGCGTTCAGTGGATTCAAAATCTACCCCGCTAGTGGTAAAACATTGGTCAAAGCTGATGGCAAGGTGAATGCATTGTAGTTTTGTGTTGATAAAACGTAAAAAAGTTATAGAAAAACGGAATGCGTGTTTATTTGTTTCCGGACCACGGAATTCGTATTGATTTAAAGTTACACGTTATGTTTTTCGTAAAGAGAATGTACAACTTACAGTGTTGTGCAAGTTTGTTGATTATCTGCATACATAACCTATCATGACAAACAATTGCATCTAATAATTCCTTTTATTTTCAGACCTTCACCTTCATCAACAAGAAATGCGAGCGTTCCTTCCTGATGAAGCGCAATCCGCGCAAGGTGAAATGGACCGTGCTGTACCGTAGGAAGCACAAAAAGGGTATCGTTGAGGAGGCTGCCAAGAAACGTACCCGCCGGACGCAAAAGTTCCAGCGCGCTATCGTCGGTGCCTCTATCACCGATATCATGGCCAAGCGTAACATGAAACCCGAAGTTCGTAAGGCACAGCGTGACCAGGCCATCAAGTGAGTATTTTATCTATCGCTGAATGGTGGTTATACTGCCTGCTTGCGCGTTTGTGCGTCGAACAATGGCGTTCAGAAGAAATAAGTAAGGCTATATCAACGTTCATTTTGTTCACCTGAGTATTTTATAGTCTTGCTACTAGAGACTACATAGAATATTCATTCTTTAAAAATGAAACAATGCATATGAAAATATAGTTCTTATTCATTTGTCTAAAATTATGCTTTTGTTTTGTTCCGCAGGGTTGCAAAGGAGGCTAAGAAGGCCAAGCAGGCCGAAAAGAAGGTGAAGACCCAACCAAACACAAAGGCACAGAAGCAGAAAGCCGCCAAAGTGTCACAAAAGGCCGCCCCACGTGTAGGAGGAAAGCGATAAATATCAAAAGCCTCTAGTTGACAGTGCCCGTGGAGTTTCTAAATATTGAATAAAAAAACAAACAAAAAAATGTACACAAAATGGAAAGCTCGTTTCGCTATTAATTTTAAGGCCTTCGTGACTTCTATGATCTGATTATCTCCGCTTCGAGTACGATTCTCGTTCAAACCGCGAGATTTTTCATCAAAGTTCTCTCGATTTGGCTTTCTATTTTGTGGACTAACCATTATTTGCGTTGACTGCATTGAGCTTCGTGTTCTGTCTTTTGGTAGTAATTAATTTTCAGGTGGAAAAGGAAGATGTTCCAAAATTACATCGTGATAAGCGTTATTAGGCCATTCGATATTTGTGCTAACGAAATTGATCTTTGTTGGAAATGGATTTTCAGGTGGAATAACGCTTGTTTTAACACGTTTTAAGTTTCCAAATAACACCTAGTAAATATGATAGATAGAGTTAATTGCTTCGCAGCACCGTATTTATCAACTAGGACTGGGCTATCTTGGATCGATATTAAAAAGATTGATCTTTTCCGCTCCGATTTCATATTCTTTGGATAGATTCTTCGTACTCCGGAAAGTCGCGAAAATCGATCTTTTCTTTTTGATCATAGATTATTTTTTGTAAAGATGGGATTTATGGATAATTTGGTTCATTGAATCATCTTTCGTAATTTTTCTTTTTTCATTTAATGCATACGGTAGCTCTAGCGCAGCGTTCTTCTCGTTGAACACATGCTGAACCTTATAATCGAACCCGTCGTTCCGTCATCTATGATCAACGTGAAGCATCAAAGATAATAATGGCTTTTCAGGTAGAATGAACGCCTTTCAAATAGAAATTATGAATGAAAAAGAACTTCTCCGTATCGAATTAGTGTTCAATGTGTTTTTTCATGTGGTTAAAAAATCTTTTACAAAAATTGTATCAGAAGATAATTTTATATTCTAATGATATATTTTAGTGGAAAACTAATTTCGCATCCAGATGTCGACATCCAACGTGGTTTGACATATGCGAACACTAAAATCACTCACATATAAAATAGCATGCAGTGTTGCTCCAAAACTCTGAAAAACCTATGTGTTGATATAAACCCGTTTTTCTGGATATTTTCACACAAAATTGAACTCGGAGACAAAGTGAACTAAAATTTTCTCCGCTACGCTGTTGATGACTGTTTTAATACTAGGTTTACGTGTCATTTTGACGCATTTCGAATTTTATAAGGAAACTTACAAACATCGGCTGCATTTATATTCCATCTCCACATATTCCACTTTTATGCATTGATCGAGGTACGAGGTTTGGCTATAAAATAACGAGACTGCGCGCCTGGAGAGCACCCTAGAGGGGTGGGGGGAAAAACGAATAGTGCGTTCGGTAGCTTGAAGTGTCTGCTATAAATGTACGAAAAAACGTTTTGTCACTATAGTAGTTTGTGAGCAGCAGTGGTTTGAATGGAACGTGGTTTATAGTGTGCGTCGGAAATCAGGTATGACGAAAAACACGAACAACAACGCACCTGCCCATACGCGCTGTCGGTGAAGTAATTTTTAGCCGATAAGGGCATTCCAGTACTCGAACATGCCCCGTACTCGCCAGATCTAGCCCCATGCGACTTTTTCTATTCCCCAAGACCTAATCCATGTTGAAAGGTACTCGATTCCAGTCCGTAGAAGAGGCGAAGGAAAAAGCGACGCGGTTTTTGAACGCCATCACAAAAGAAGAGTTTCAGCACTGCTTCGAACAATGGAAAAAAACGTGTGGAAAGGTGTGTGAGGAGCCAAGGGGAGTATATTGAAAAGGAGCATAGCGTTGTACCGTAATTTTTAAAATATAACCCTTTTTCGTAACCAGTCTCGTTATTTAATAGCCATACCTCGTAAATATATATGGAGTTCTATTTTTTTCTTTCTTCCTTCAAATTGACGCGTGTTCGTAATGAGAGGTATGTATATAAAAACGTCCGTAAACCTAGTGTTAATCATGTTTCAACAGTTTTCATGAGGAGTTTCGTTAATTGGTTTCGGTGCAGCTTTAAACTGTTTTTGTAGTTGTACAAATTATTGCTTGATACAATAACAAACCAATTCCAAGGAACTTTCTTTCAAAATGAAGAACCCCTCGCGTATAGCAAACGTGACACTCTTTAAACTTATTTAGAAACATATATTACCAATTACTCTACGTTTCTCGTCTTATTGGTCTCACTAATACGTACAGTATTAAAACAGATTAATTCACTCGTGCGAATGACTCGGGGATATTATAAAACTGTTCCCCGAGTTTACGCGAACTTCAAACGAATCGGCATTATTGCTCCTTATTCAACAACTTGTGACACTGTTCGTTACATTCTAACTGCCTCCGGTTTGTTACATTTACCTTTAATACCGTCCAAAATCCTATTCCAGATTTTAGTATGAAATAATAACACACTCCCAGTTGTGATTTTTTGATGCAATTGATGGTAATTTATCATTAGTTGATTTGTCTTTTTTTTCGCGATGTCCGGGCGAAGTTGCCTTCCATCTGCATGAAGATGTGGTGCTTGTGGTGTAAATGTTATTGCGAAATGAAAATTCTCCCATGTTCCTTATAAATAATTAGCTTTTGACTCTTTAACGTTTGTCACATTACTGTGACTGCTGCTGCTGCTGTTGTTGCATCGGTGGCGCCAACCGACTAACGAAGCCAATGCTTCCCTGGAGCACCTTACGGATAACTGGTGGGGTGCGAGCACCGTTAGCGAAGTTTTCCGCCACGAGACGTAGCTCGTGGAATACATTTCTGGTGTAGGGATTGCGACGCGACGAGTAGCGCAGTACCAGGAACTGGTAGTATATCAGTGGAGTAATGAGACTGGCTCTGCCCCTGTATTTTGTGATGGAACAAATTGTGTGAATTGGTTCTTATTGAATGATTCATTACACTTACAAGAATAGTAATACAACTGCCAGCGGCATGATAAAGATTTCCGCGAAGGCTGCCAATCGCAGAATGTTTCTAGTTTGGAACTCGACCAGCGAGATCAATAATCTTGCACCCCACCACGAGTTCTGTCCAAGGGTCTGAAAATACAATAACCGTGATTAGAGGCGTTGATACATTAGTATATTAGCGATAATGGTGTGCAGGAGGGTGTCGAATTTCAAGAATAACTATTATATTGATGATTTTTCAACGTGAGGCACGTAAGGAGGAACAGTTATTTGTAGAACTGTTTTTTCTCCATTTTATTCTGTGGGAATTTGGCGTATAGATTATATGGGAATTTAACCGACAATTTAACTGTAAATTGAATTTAAAGTTCCCAAAAAACAAAATTCGGTCATCAAAACAAGGATGATGTTGTAATGGTACATGGGGAAATAATCACTGTAGAATTGAAGTTACATTCGTACTTACATCCAACAATGTGAGCGAGTAGCTGGCAGAGTGCAGGACTGCGAATAATGACACTGGGAAAATTATCAGCAGTACCGGATAGGCGTACAGGAATATCAGTGAGTACAACAGATAGTGGCAGGAATCTTCAAGCAGCAGCTGTTGCAGGTAGGCTCGGGACAGCTGAAACGCAGGCATGCGCTGATGTAGACGAAGTGCACTTGTGGCTGCATTGGCCATTAATACTTTGTAGTATGCATTGGTTGGATTTCTGGAAGAGAACAATTTAATTTTTTAGTCTTAATTGAAAATAAAATAATATCTACATAAAAAAAATTGTTTCAGATGGAAGCGGTTTTTACATAGACCTTCAAATTTCTCCTCTACAAGGAAACAGTTTCAACATGCATTCATTAGTTTCCGTGGCCGCGTGGTTAGCGTGGCGCTTAGTAATATGGGGGTTCGGGTTCGATTTCTTGTGTTGGTCAGAAAATCTATCGTCAAAGATCGTTTTTCTAGCTCACGCTAGGCAATAGGCATTGGCGTCTACAAGAAAAAGCCACAAAAACCCAGAAGAGAAGTTGAGTTGACGGTCGCAATAGAGCGTCCTTTGCCCAGCCCTGGTGGTCCTCTGGACGTAAAACAAAGCAGTATCACGGCGGTCCTCCTGCGAGAGAAAGTGGGGTTGGTTGCAGATCTTGCAACCCGCACCATACAAACATCAAGTAACGAACGATACACAAGAAGATTTGAACCGGACTAATTGACATAGACCTATGTGACAAAAATGGACTAACAATTGGAAACTCAGGACGCGGAATTGTCGATCTATCAATTTCATCGGAAGTACTAGTGCAGCAAGTCCAAGTCCAGATAATGGCAAAGATGAATCCCACGCGCAGCCTACAAATACCAACAAATGTTCCTTTATTAGAATTTAGTCAGTAATCATTTGTTGATATATTTAGCTAATTGACACCTTTCGAAATATTGGGTTGGAAAAAAACAAATCCACTATTTTTGCGAGATTTCAAAGCTTTATTTAAAAATCTTCGAATTGTCCGATTCAGGTCATGTAACATGTAAAACATTCCGAAGAAAACTAAAACAGAAATATAATTTTTTTTTTCATTATACTAATACTAATATATATACACTCATAATGCAAATAATCTTCTAAAAACTAGAAAATAAAAAAAGTAAAACAACGTTTTAAGTTAAACGGTTTCATTGTGATTAAACATAATAATAATACAGATGATGTACTACTAAAAGCTTGAAACCACTAACTGTGGATAATGGAAATCCGACGTGCCCCACGATTTTATTTCAGTCTCATTAATGCCCGTAGATTAATGAATGAACTGCTACTTACCTAATTATTTTTAAACTTTTAGTACCTTATCTGTATTATTACTGTGTACAGCTTGAAAAGTGTTTTTTTTTATTAGTAATACAATTTGACATACAAAGATTATCTTTGGAAAACGTTCATTTGTTGGTTCATTGATTACTGCCTTATCAACTTCATCTGCTCCTCAATTAATGATAATTCTCAATCCGCTCAATCCGCAAGTATTTGTACCTTTCTGGCTTCTAACTCCTTCGCTTCCTACGCCGCTTTGGGCTTCCGTTCCGCTACGATCTTCTTATCTGCATCTCCCTGATTCTTCTTCTTGAGAGCTTCAATGTAACGCTTGTGGGAGGTCTTCGCGTATTGCATGAGACTTTTTGTTATTTCAACATTTAAAACCCCACCAGCATTCAAGATGGCATTGTGAACAATACGCTGAACTACCAAGCTCTGATCATTTTGGTTTACAATCAAACATTCTTTGTTCACGGAGAAACGCCGCTCCAATAATGTAGCATCGCCATGCGACAGAATAAGGATCCCTTTGACAAAGTCAAACGAGTTTGTATATCCATTCCCCGCTACGCCTACGAGTTTCACCCACAAGATGTCCAAACATTCTTCTTTTCGGCGATAGTTGTTCAGCATATCGCACGAATCCAGAATATCACAAAACTCGACGAACTCCTGTTTAATTTTGTCCGCCACGATACCACTGGTTCTATCTTTCTTCACGAAATGTTCAAGAGCGAAATTCATGCGCTTTTTTGCAACATCAGGATAGTTTGCAATAACTGCTGGATCGATACAAGATATATATTGTGTAACGGGATACGACAAAGCTGATCGTTCCTCCATTTTTCGAAGAAATGCTATGTATTACTCTTTACAGTTCTGTCGAAAAATCAATATATTTTTCAGAAACTTGATTTTTCTCCACAACATTTGTGATTGCATTGATTGATTGCGAATCCCAATTCAATTTTAGCTGCTGGTAGAAACGAATCATCAGAAAGATCAGCGTTTTCGAGGGACTTCAGATTACCTTTCAAAAGCGAAGGCTTGAGCAATTTATCCACTACTGGTTTGGTAAGGTTCGTCAGTTCGGAGAAAAGGAAAGGTGCCATAGGCTCGTCACTGAAAGCTCGTCAAAAAAGGTTAAACTGCAGCGGCTGATATTAAAAAAAAAAGATTATTTAGTCCCCAACAATTCATTCTCAACAGCCTCTGCAACTACTCTGAAGGTATTGGCTGTGAAAACAGCAGCAAAGCTCCTACGGAAATCTGGATCCGTATCTTTGTACTTACGCTCCTTTTGTGCTTTGACTGCGGCTACGTAAGTTTTAAGGTACGGCAGCATGTCCAGGGCTCTTTCTACCACTGGCTGATTTTCGGTCCATCTATTCGCAAACTTCAGGAGAAACTTCCAGTAGTTGAACAGTATTCCAGGCTGTACAAGCACTGAATAAATTTATCCATTTTCCAGCCAGGAATCGAATGAAAACTTGGGAAAAAGAGATCTGTATGAACATGCCGTAGAACAACACAGAACGTTAGAGCAAGAGCAAAAGAATTATATAGTATATGCAACATACAGGTACACTACATTTAAATAATAATTAAAAATGCTAATCCTTCTGATTTTTCCTGGTTTTGTACGAAAATTCCTGAGTTTACCTGGTGAAAACCTTTCTGGCCGTTAGTCCTGTTTTGGCCACCGTTTGCGCTGCTTTGACCACGATTGCTTTCAAGCAATATTGTCGTATGTAACCCATTTCTCATCCCCAGTCACCATCCGTCTAAGAAATAGGTCGATTTCATTCTTTTTGGCCTACGCTTCGCAGAAATTTTATTCATCAAGATTTTCGGTGTTCATTTGTATAGCACCCAAACATCGAGATTCTTCTTGAATCCAGTTTTGCGCAAATGGTTCAAAACTGTATTATGGTCGCTCTTCAGCGTCTCGGCGATGCTACGACTACTAACATGCCGATCAACTTCGATTATTCCTGTGATTTTACCAACGTTTTCGAAGGCGGACCTACCTGTGCGAGGCGCATTTTTAACATAAAAAATGTCTGAACGGAATCGACGAAACCAAAATTACACGTAATTAGCTGTTGAAGTATCGGCACCATAAACGTCATTCACAATTTCAGCGGCTTGGCTTGCATTTTCACCCATATCAAAGGAAAACTATAAAATATACCGAATTTTCTCTTTGTTGACTTCCATTGTTAACACTCTGTAACGGGGGTCAAAAAATCGAAACTTTGAAACAATTATGTCCGATTGAGTTGAAATTTTGCACAGGTAATTTTTTAGGGTCAATAAACAAAATGTTCACGGTCGATTCTTTAAATTCGATGATGATTTTTTTCCATACATTCATTGCCACCCTAATATACAACCATTCCATGCCAAACCGATATGGTGGTTCTCAGATTTTCTTTCAATTTGGTAGTTTTGTTCTTTATCGCAAAATATTAGACCCGTATTATTTTATTTGTTCATCCGGGTGCTCATTTCTATTTCAGGGTGATCCGAAAAATCCATTTTTTCCCAAAAATGATTTTTTTCGAAAATTCATAATTTTTGAACTACTGGACCGATTCAGATGATCGACATATCAAATTAAAGACAATTAGTTGTTATTTATAAAAATTCACACTTGTGAAAAATTCTTGAAAGCTGAGGATTTTTTTTTACAAAACACATCCAAAAATCAGAGATGTGATTTTTTTCATTTTTAAGTTATGATTTAATATAACGCGCGCATTAAAAAATGGACAAATTATACCAATTTTTCATGCGTTCACCTTAACACCTGGTGGTGGGACCATTTGTACATCGTCAATCATAGTAACGCAGGAGTTTTCAAACAAAATTTGACAGCGCTATCAGTTGAAGTGCGGAAGTTAAAGCGAAAACATAGAGCAACTGCGCTCCATGGTTTGTGCGTACTGGGAGCTCCAACCCGTTGCGAAGAAAGTGGACATCGTCAAGTACTTTGAGTTCGCCTGGTTCGTCAGACGGTGCTACGCGATCGTAAACTACGGACATTAACAAAAAGTTTTGAAAACCTCGATTTTCGGTGATTTTTTGTTTTTAAAAAAACTCAAATTTTAACGTCTGCGACACTAGTAAATAAAGTCCGAATGAGCTAATATTTTACATAGCATATATTATCGTGCAAATCAACATTTCGCAGCAAGTTCCGAATGAAAAATCGAGATAACTATTTTAATTGGCACCCTAAACCATACTTTTCGTCTCGTATTCCGAAGTCCCAAGGTGTCGATTTTTGACAATTTTTTTTCGAAATGACAGAAGATCTCGACGTTTCATACAATATTAAGACATTTGGCATCAATCATTTTTTTGCCGAAAAACCCGATTTCGATTACTTCCCTCTTGGGTGATTTTTCGATTTTCAAAAAACCCAAACTTTGACCGCTTTGCGTCACTCTCCCTTAAGTCCGATTGATCTGAAATTTGGCATAGGGTGTTTTTTCGAGGTGGTGAACATTTTGTATGGGGTAACTTTTTGAAATTTTAGGGTCGATTTTTTCCCATACATTCATTGGCACCCTATTGTATATACTGCCGTTCTACGCATAGTTGTCCCATGTTCCAAAATCAAAAACTGAAAAAACGCATTCAAAGTTTTCCAGCATATTTGTCTACCAGAAGCTGTAAGCATTTCGGTTTAGCAATTCACTGGGTTTTCTATCAGCAGAAAACTATTGTTTAATGAAATGTGAAAAGATCCATTCATTTGAATCAATCAATCTTGGTTACGGGCCTAAAAATTCTAGGTGGGACAGTTATACATAGAATATCACGATGGGACAATTGAATTTGATGTTGTTTTTTGAAATACTGAAAACAAACAATAAGTTTTTCCGAAAGATTATTCATAAAAACAGGAAGTGGGTTATATAGGGTTGGGGAAAAAGAAATGTCGTTTCTGATCGGAATTTGACGCTTTCTTTAACATACTTAAAATTATCCAATTTAAGTCAAATATGCGTCGTTTTCTTCGTAAACTTGTTGTCATTTAGAAGGCAACTTCATTATTCCCCCCTTATAAAATTCTCCATCCTTATTTGCAAAAAACTCAGACAGCCAGTTTTCGCATGCCTCTTTTGAGGCCAACTTAGTATCACCAAGAGCGTTTTGCATGGACCGGAAGAGATCGTAATCACTTGGAGCCAGGTCCGGACTATACGGTGGGTGTAATAGGACATCCCATCCGAGCTCCCGTAGCTTCTGGCGGGTCATCAAAGATGTGTGAGGCCGAGCGTTGTTCTGGTGGAAAACAACACCATTCCTATTGATCATTTCTGGCCGCTTCTGGTCAATCGCCTGCTTCAAACGGTCAAGCTGCTCACAGTAGAGAACCGAGTTGAGGGGTCTGGCCATAGTTGAGCAGCTCATAGTGGATGATTCCCATCCAATCCCACCAAACACACAGCAAAACCTTCCTGGCCGTCAATCCGGGCTTGGCGATGGTATGGGTCGGCTCTCCGCGCTTCGACCACGACTTCTTCCGCTTTAGGTTGTCGTACGTGATCCACTTTTCATCACCAGTCACCATCTTCTTTAAAAATGGGTCGAGTTCGTTCCGTTTCAGCAGTACATCGCAGGCGTTGATTCGGTCTAAAAGATTTTTTTGCGTCAACTCGTGTGGCACCCATACATACAGCTTTTTTTGGAATCCAATCTTCTGCAACGGTTTTATGGTCTATACCCAGTTTCTGGCCAATCAAGCGAGTGCTCACATGCCGGTCTACTTGGATGATTTCAACGATTTTATCGGTTCCCACGACGATTGATCTACCAGTACGGGGTGTATCTTCGACAGCCACTACACCAGAACGAAATCGATCAAACCAACGCTGTGCTGTGCGAATCGTTACAGTATCGGGTCCATAAACTACACGAATTTTTTTGGCCGCCTTCGTTGCAATTTTACCTCGCAGGTAGTAAAAACGTAAAATATGGCGAATTTCTTGCTTGGTGGACTCCATCTTTGACGCGTTATAACTTGAGACTGAAAAGGACAATCACAACACTGTAGCACAGATTGTCGTCTTCAAATAGCCGTATAGTATGACCCGATGCGATAAGTACAACACAAGATATGTTTAAGTGTTGCCATATATTGACAATATACGACACTTCTTTTTCCCCAACCCAATATATGTGGTATAATCGCAAGGGTGACGTAGGATTATCGTTGATTTAGTGATCATTTGTTTGAAGTTGAATCTGAATCCATTCTGAATGAATGAATAAATGAATATTTGGGGAACTTCGAAAACGAGAGCGTTACGTTGGAGGTACAAGGTTTTATGCATCCAATATTGGATACGAAAATATTCTATTGATGAGGAAGAATAATCTTCAGAAGCTTTTCTGCTAAGTGCACTTGATTGACAAATCACCAAACCAAATGTATTTGGTCGCAGTATTATATGGATAGAAAACATTAAACTAAACTCTTTCGCTTGAATGTAATTTTCAATTCCAAGGGAAACTGTCCGATTATTTTGCAACAACGATCACATCTTTCTGGATTCTGCTCAATAACCAGGAAACGAAAAGAGTTGCGCGAATGTATGTGTGTGTGGCGGGTGCTCCGATGCATCAAGCGGAATCTATTTTCGATGCCGGTACTCTCTTGGTCGCCTTTTCAGTGGCATCACTCTCCTCCTGATGGATTCACTTCTGGCCTAAGGTGCACAAACAGGATCTTGGTGACACCGTTCATCAGCGCTTTCATGATGAACGAAGTTAACTTTACCACAACAGCGACAACATGCTCTAATCGCTGTTCAATTATAATTGAGTGGATTTTCGAGCGGCGCTCGCTTATATACCGATTGATGATTTCAATAGCCTGTTTTGAAAGCAATTTTAAGGCTATTCAAACAAGTTTTTAGATCAAACATTTTATCTTTCGAATGAAGTGTTTATCATACCATTTCGCTTGGTTGTTTAGGATCTATTAACGCTCGAAATCTCGGTCTCCGGTGTAACGCTTTCGTTTTCGAAACTTTGATTTTACACCCCGGTATAGAAATGAAAGACTACGTCAAAACATCGTTTTATGAAGATAGGAATGATCTGCAATACTTTGCAGAATATAAATCTCATTGTTATTAAACATTCGCTAACAAGGTGTACACGTGTTCTGTTAAACTTTTTTTTAATTTTTTTTCAGAATTAGTTCGTTTTCCAAACCAGAAATGAGTGCATTAGCACTGCTGGAAGCGTGACATAAAATCGTTGTCCTTGAACCAATTTATTTGATATGGATCCACAAAAAATACACGGTGGGACAGTTATGAATAGAATGTCAACATGGAACAATTGAGCTTGATGTTGTTTTTTTAAAGCTGGGAACAAACTATAACCTTTTGTGTGTTTCCGAAAGATTAGGCATTAAAATATCATTTCATGAAGAAAAGTGAAAATTGTCCAAAAGTAACATGGGACAACTATGCGTAGAACGGCAGTATATAAGTTGCCTGATGGTCTGAAGTCTGAAGATTGTGCGGCTCCAGAAAGAGCTGACAATGAGGTATAACATTGGGAAAGGGTTACCTGCATCGTGAAGATTCAAGCTGGTGAACAAAAAACAAAGCGAAAGAGACAAGTAGGGGAATGCAGAAGTGTTATGGTGACTACGAAGCCATGATTGCTTCAAAAGTTCACGAAAGACGTTGCCGCCACATGCCGGAATTTATTCACCAATTGAAGAAGAGAAGAATATCTTTACTCTAGCGCAGGGAAAAAGTTGTCAACCATGAAGCTGGCTTGATCGAGGACCGTCGTTATCTCTTTCCACAAGAGGTGTAATGGACCAGCACTCTACTGGAAAGGCTTATGGTAACCACCTCAACAATCTAAAAGTGTCATCAGTATCAGTAAAATCATCAGAAAATGATGTAAATTCATTGGTTTTCAGTGATACGAAACATTAACAGATTCAATGATCTGCATAAGTATTCACAACGTCTTTTTACACTAGGAGTACTCAATGAGTAATTCTGACTCCTAACGCGTAGATTCTAAATTAGCATATGATAAATAAATAGCCCTGACCATGGCAATTCTAGTCTGCCAGGAAAGATTTCGTTGCTCATTTAGCAACGATAACACGATGATAGCAATCACAACTCGCGCACGCACCAGCATTTAACATCTACTGCTTATTTGCAGCAATCCGGCAGCTTTTTTGTATTTGTTCGACAGGTATTATAACACATCGGTGTATGTATATATGCCCATCCGGTAGAGCGTTATGTTTTCTCGTATTACGTAAACCAATTAATGTTCGCTATTACTATAATTTGTGTTCAAACCGCCATCACCTTTGGACGAGTTAAGACACAGCTTAAACCCAAGTGTTTTGTATGTTTTTGCGGTGCATTTTCAACTCCATTCGTACCAAGCTCTAAAGGTAATGGAAAGTGAACCTCTGCACTCATATAAACGAGTTTTACGTTTATTGCGTTTTATCTATGTAACGTTTGTTCACATACAAAGCGAGTTGTGTGAAATATATGAGCAATATATTTAATGATAAAGATTGTGACACTTACCCGAATATTGGAATAACATATCCGATTGTGAAGATGACGGTCAACACACGGGAGGCCCAGAGCGCTGTGTCGATTTTGTTGAGAATAACGTGCTGTTTGAGTGCATCCACTCCACGTGGCTGATCTCGTGACTGCGTATCACTCATAATGCTAGACTGCTCTTATAATCCGCGTTTTTGGTTGCGCCAATTCACTGGGGAGTAAAACAGATGCGACAGCTATGTATAAACGTGATTCTACACTTTTGCGGTTTATCATAAGGCAGCGATTACACAGACAAAAATCGATTCTAGAGAAGGAAACTGGTGTACAGACGGGGAAGCATCGAGTACGAATAAATATTTAAACGTGTTGCCACTGACCGACAACCTTGCGTGGGACAGGTTAGCTGTTGTTGCTGCTGCTGCGGCTGATGATGATGATGACGATAGTCTTCTCGATTATTGTAGCAAAAATTACCTCTTAAAGCTTCAATTAATTTTATTCACATAGTGTATGATACTCATGCAATAAAGTTTTTTTTAAAATGCGCTATATACCTTGAATATGTGTACAGTGTTTTCGTTTGTATGAAACTTTCAGATTGACAACGCATATAAATCTTTAAATCATGCATTATCGTGCTTATGTCCGTTTTTTTTGCATTATAACCAAAACTAATATGCATATATTTGCAATGCTGATTTCTCCAGATTCCTCGGGTTCGAGGTCGAAACTCAAGCCGGTCTGCAGAAATGCACGCTATTACAACAGCACCCGTACCTTGCATCTATTTTAAAGAACGTCATTTGATGTTTAGAAAGCGGACACGGTCAAAAGAAAATGAAGTGTTTTTTTCAAGGCAGGTCGAAAGCGAGTTTAAAGTAGAGTTTTTTATTCTTCACAAGAGCCCTTCTCATGGCTAGAAAAGAATGAACTTAAATGTTTAAAGTCTGTATAATTCAAGAAGAAGAAAAAGAAGATCTACTGACAACGCCAATTTCCCCAGACTCATTGGTTTTGAAATCTGTGTTAGGGAAACACGCAGATTCCAGCGATCGCAGCGGTTGATGCGCAATCACAACTGTATGGATTTCCGAGCGGGCATTCGTTTATATACAGATTTGTGTGATTTCAATACTCTGTTTTCAAAGAAATTTTTAAGCTACTGAAACGAGTTTTCGGGTCTATGAATAACAATCATATAACTCTTGGACACTTCGTCTTTCGAATGAAGTGATTATCATATCACTCTTTTCAGCCGGCAAGAGGGTATTGACGTGTTCAAAGTCTTGCACTCCAAGCGTCACGCTCTCGTTTTCGAAACTTTGAACTTACACTCCGGTATAGAAATGAAAGACGTAATCATACGTCAAAGTGTTGTGTCGGTTTCAAACTGACTTTATTTTGGGTGGTTCGCAGGCATGCCAAGTGATTTTTTCAAATGTATTCATATGGTACGAAAAAATGTCTTCAAATGTCTTCACAATCATACTGAAGAAAACTAAAATTCATAACTTACCATTGAATAAAGCTTGATAGCTTATTCAATGTTTTTTCTAATTTATTCTAATGTTTACCGAGGTTTTGAAGTTCGCTCCAATGAACGTGAGCAAAGAAATATTCCCAAACTGTGAACTAAATTTAATTTTTTTAGAAATGATAATTGACTTGATGAACCGTCGATTGAGTGAATATCAACCCAGTTCTTCCACAAAAACAGAACTGTGATAACTCAATTTGTTTATTTCAGCTTCATCGTTTGTTCTTCCTTGTTTTGCGTCATCACATGTCTTCTTTTCGGATTGAGCTGTGGACGCGACCATATTACGTTCTCGCTGATTACTCTGGAATTGCAATCATTACATCAAACTGACGCCATTCCATTAAGGTTCTGAGCTACGCAATTATGTGGGCAATAATCAAACAAAAATAATTGTTTAGGAATTTTGTGTGCGATTTGGTTTCGCATGACAGTAGCAAAACTATCTCCACCAAGGATGAAAGCTAAGCTAATCGAGACCGGAAATATTAAGCATCGCTGAATTTGTATTTGCTCCCGTGTGCATTGGCCCTGTCACGATGTAGAAATCACTTAATATTTTGATGCTATGATAGCCGATTTTTGGTGCTGCAAATTATGCAGTTGCGATAATAAATATAAACAAAGAGGGAGGTAGCGGAAGATTTCGCTGCATTATAAAATAATACTCGAAGTTATAAACAAACGACTTGAATAAAATAACAGTGTAGTTCTACGACAACAATGCGGTCGTGTCCTGGACATAAACTCCTATATATATATATATATATATATATATATATATATATATATATATTTTAAAAACTGAGATCAAAATCAAGAACCGGTTTCGAATAAATTGAAGACGTATGGCATTATTGGCTTTTATGGGATCGTTGTCAGCTGAGTTCTGAACAGATACCAGTTGTTGGATTACTAATAATGCTTCTTCACAGTGGCGTAGCGTGACCGGGTGACACCCGGGGCGGGATACTAGGGTGTCACCCCTCCATAATACATAGTTTTCGTTTTCGAATGAAAAATCAAACTTATCTAAACAAGAAACGTATTTATTGTAGTATCAGATGGGACGAACAGGAAATCACAAAGTATTCACGCGTTGGTCACTGGGACTGACAGTTACAAGATAAAAAAAATCAAAACATGGTTCATTTGTGGATGTCGAAATGTGACTAAAATAAATCTGATCAAATAAATATATTTGAGAGCTGAGACCAACATTGATATTGTACAAGTGCTTCCTGTGCGCTTTCGCTTTCTTGTTTCGGGCTGAATGGAATGCGCAGCAATAACGGTACGGGACTCAACGTATCAAACATGTCTGGCCAATCGTTGACCGCAAATTTTCAACTAACCCATTACTGCCCAGGTGTAGGTTATGTTTACTTTGCGACTTTTGCGGGAAACTCGAACTTTGCAAGCTTCAATACACAACAAAACAACAAAAATGACAGATAGAATGACACTGGCACCAGAAACACTCTTAAATTGTCATGTGGTATCATTTAAAATGCGCTTAACACTTTAGTTTCATCAAAAACAGTTTTTCAAAAACGGGCATTTTTGCGTATTAAATTTCATACGCTTGGGCACTAATGGGTTAACCCAACTCTGAGAAGCCTCTCCATAACATGCCGCAGAAACGTACACGGTTAGAAATAGCTTCAAATTCTCTGTATGATTTGAAATCGATTCTTGGAAGTCCCATTTCATGACGAACTGTAACAAATCCAATGCAATCTTATTAACATTATAATTAATTTCAGGGGCCTTCAAATGTTTACGGAGTCTTGATATCTCTGACAAAAGTTGCCTTTCCGGAACTTCGTAGACTCTTTAGGCGATTTTGACCGTTCTTGTAATTCCCGATGAAAATGACCGATGTACTCCAACTTTCCTTCTTCGATCGTTGGACCGAGTCCGGTTTGCTCATCTTATGAGGAATTCTCCTTTCAATAGCAAATTTTTAATCGTTGGATTTGAACCTTTTTAAAACTTCTTAATGGCCATTTCGACTAGATTCTAGCTATCCCCACTCAAAACGAAAAAAACAGGAGTGGGTTCTATTTGTGGTATAACCGCAAGGTTAATATAGGACTTCCATTGGCTTAGTAATCATTTGTTTGAAGTTGCATCTAAATCAATTCTCAATAATCTCAATAATTCTGGATGATGGATATTTTGTTTTCCCTTCGAATTGTCTTGCGATCTTTTCAAAGATTCTTTCACTTGTGGTCTCTTTTTGATGTTCGACATTCAAATCATCAAGACAAGCTTATTCAATCCTCCGTACATCCTAAATATCTTTTTTCATTACCTATGGTATTATCTAACAAAACAAGTCACTATGGAGAAGTCCACGTTATAGATTTTTTTTTTGTTTTTTTGTTCATTATTTGGTCATACTACATCTTTCATTTCTGTTCTGGGGTGTAATATAAAAAATTATCACGGAAATACCTAGTTACTTGCCAAATGGTGTGAAATCATATTTCACCCCTTAGACGCATTCATTTGTTCGGATTCCACGAACGAGATCGTTCCCTTTGGTGTGGATGAGACGAAGGCGTGTCATCGGTAGACCTTGTTAGATTCTTGACAAACCAAGAATTTAACCATCAAGTGTAGAAAACATGGATTATTTCGTGATCTATTCGTAACAGACGGAACGCGAAACACGAGAAAACTCGTGAGCGGTCCGCAATGTGTTAATAACTCCCAATTTCGAGCAGCAAGAGCAAATTTCCCGTAAAGTCATTGAAAAACAGTCATTTTGCTGATGTTTCCAATGCATATGAATTGTTTAGGACATGCTGAGTCTGACCATGAGTTTGATTGTTTTGCGTATTTAAAAAAAATGTTTGTGTATTTTAACATGTAAACAGTGTATTAGAGTTTGCGTTGATTACATGCCTAGTTCTGACGGCCCGTTAATACCACTTCGTTCATCCATTAACGTGCAGTGGGTGCGCTATTTTGCTCGCTATTTAATATTGCTAACGCGAGGACCTTTATAGCATACACCCATACCTCGCTATACGACCGCTCTTTATACGGCATTTCGCTACAGCGGCCCTCTTGAATTAGGGCACGTTTTCGATTTACGACCTAAAATGTTTCGCTATAACGGTAAATTTTTTTTTCGATTTCGATATATCTAGATAGGTTCATATTAGAGTGCCAATGAAAATGACCATCTCGAGCTTGAGCTTGAGCTTGGGTAGACTGTACAATTCGTAGTTGCTCTCCGTGATTGACCTGAACCAACCAAATTGCACAAAGAACACACAGGATGTCGCTTGGGACTAGCAAATCATTCTCGTTGTGCAATTTTCGGTGATTCGAGCTTTAAATGGTCAATAACGACGCCGGTCACGTCCTTACAGTCACCAGGGGAAGGGAAGGAATGTTAGTATGATATTCGCCGCCCGAAGGCCAGAAGGGTCACCTCTATAGCGTGGTTCCCGAAAGTTTATCATGGCTTCGCGTAGTGTGTGATGAACAAGAAGAAGAGGAAGGCAGGCACGAACCCTGCAAAAAACGAACGCATTGCCAGGGGCAATAAAATTTCGAGGCAAGCGTCAACTAATGATGCACGCAAAGTTGGTGCAGTGAAAAGCGCTCGCACTGAACCGAGCCTCCGCGAGTGTGACACCGAGTCGAACAACAGCGAAGTAGGCGATTTCGGCATCGATGGGCAGAGTACAAACTGTGTGGCATAATTCCAAGATGGAAAATGAAAGGTGACACAGATTTTGTTTATGTGTGTTACTTTTCTTATAATAGTCCACTACATAGGAAAAGTGTTGTTATGAAAAGTAAAAATAAGCATATGAAATGAACGAACTAGTTTTTTTTCTTAAATCAATGCTAGCGTTCAAAATCATAAGGGCCCAACTTACATCTTAGCAGAAACTGAAATTTCAGTGTTTTTGAGATGTTCTACACTTAATTTTAATTCAATTTTACTTCTCGTTACGTCGACCAAAAACGTAAATGAACAAAGTCAGAGTCACAGAATATTTTGTTCATTAGACGGATAAACATTTAACAGTGCATGGAAAGAAGAGTTGCATGTTTTATTCATGTAAAATGCACATGAAATTGAATTTAATTGACTCCGTTTGACCTAGATTGAGACGAAAAGTTTTCCACTTGCATCTTAATTTTAGACGAATGAAGTTTGCAGCACCCTAATTGTGAAAAAAGTAGTTACAATTGCTGACAAGAGATAAACTTCCATGAAGTTGCTCCAAAATCCGAACATAGTAGACATTACAATATTACTTCTGACATAAGAAGAAATCAAAGAAAAAATTAAACATTTTAGTTCGTGATATGTTTCTGCATAATGCGAAAAATGTGTTTTGGAAACATGTAATTAGTTTCTGCATATCGTCTTTCAACGTTATTCATTGGCACATTCAATTTTGTACCATTTCAGTAACTGACTGGTACGCAAAGTATGTGAACTTCCTATCTTCCTGGCTACTAATACAATCAAAGTTTAACACAACCAAAACCCGTGAATTTTCCCACCTTCTATTCTTCATCTTGGCATAATTCAGTCTTTTTCCAAGCAGTTAACATTGTTTGTTTTCCGTCATCATAAGGGCTTCGTTGGTGCCTTTGAGAATTGATATGCATTAAACTGATGTTATGGCGAAGCAGGCGTTAAGGTGATGTGCCAAAAAAATATTTGAGGAATACCAAGCATCTTGAATGTCTTACTGGAATGTTATAAGTTATTTAGGTTCGCGTGCCAGTCGCAAAACTGTCTTCAGCTAGGATTGCATTTGCGCTAATATTGTTCATAATGAAACATTGCTACTGTTTTCGAGGTTGTTATTAACAAAAAGAGTTTATTTCGCTTGTTTAGTCACCAAGAAAGTAAATGTCGTTCTGGAATTTTGTATGTGATTAGGTTTCGCTTGCCAGTAGCAAAACTTCCTCCACTAAGGGTGACAGCTGCGCTTCTCTCGAGCATGAGAAAGTAATGCAACTTTCAACAACAACGCAACAGTTGTTTCTAAAATTTCACAGCATTATAGAATAATATCCAAAGGTATAAATAAGCGACTTATATAAAATAATAGCGTTGTTCTACGTCAACAATGCGGTCGTATCTTGGACAAAACCTCCTACAATTTTTTGTAAATCGAAAAAAAAAGGTTTTTTTGAAAATGTATTTTTTATTTAAATGAAATAGAAATGTAAAGTGCATTTAGAATGATGAACCATGTTACAAACAAATTTGGAACCGATCCGATTGAATTTGTATGAACTTGTATTAGAATAATTGATTCAGCTTTTCGCTTTGCGGCCGATTTTCGTGGAACGTATCTAGGCCGTAAAGCGAGGTATGGGTGTACTTGATAAATGTCTAAGTTCGTTCGTTTGAGTTCACGATGGGTAGACGATAAACCGTCCATTGATGGGGTAACTACTTTTTTGCAAATCAAGTTTTCATTCCTCTTTATATGGATGTTAAATAAGATTGCGTACGCGAGTATAAAATTAGTGTCAGGGGGAAATGGAAGTGTGGATTGAAATCAGTTGGATGAAGAAGCAGATCAGTTGAAATAACCACTGACTGGACTAGTTCACCAGTCATCCGCGCTAGTCAATTCATTTTCTAGTCAAGGCACTTTTTTCTCTATTATACTGACTTTCAACACATTTCAGCTGGTTCGTCACTTTTACTTACATTTTTGGAAGAATGTCCGGAGTAAGAATTGAACTCGTGATTTCTGCGTGAGAGGTATAGATATTATCACTATACCAGATCGCCTCCTCAAATCACTTTTTGTTGAAGGCAACTACCGAAGCAGTTCTAGTCGAAGCGAAGCTACTGAGAGTAGAGTCGGTCTTCATTTTCCACCTTCGAAGATTTCGGGCCTCGCTCAAAACCTTGTACCTCGAACTTAACCCCTTTGTATTTGAGACATTGAATTTACACCCCAGAACAGGAATGAAAGATGTAGTATGATGAAATAATGAACAGAAAAAAACCAAGAAAAATTCTATAATATGGACTTCTCCAAAATGACTTAGGTAATAAGCGGTTACCTTTATTGTGAATCATAATTTTTTTTAAATATAATATACGTGTCATGGTCATGGTCATCAATTGACTGACACCGAATTTTCGCTCAGGCTGCGTCATTCACCGGTGACTGACAATATAACATATGATTATAAAGGTAACTAATATAAGCATATAAGCTTATAAGCATTCCCTTTCGAACAGAAATACCCTCCACTATGATGAGAAACGATGGCCCTAATACGTTTAAAAATTGCCATAGAGTCGCTATAAAGCCGTGGAACTCAACGTGTCAAAGAAAAGACGACACTTCTATAGAAAAAGCGGAAAAGTTGGAAGAAAAGCTTTTGATGTTTCGAAGATCGATTCTGTGGTACCGATTGAATCATTGGATCGATCCCTACGCCGTTTAGAAAATCGATTCGATAAGATCGATCTTTTTATGAAGATCGTCCAATCCTAGTTGCCACCCATTATAACATCAAACGTCTTGATTGTTGTTCGAATCACTTCATAACTGGATGTCACTTATTTTTCTTTTTGTTGAAATAAAAAAATTGAGTTTTGGTTGATACGCTAGAATGAAAATGATTTCTCGTCTCCTCTCACACAAACGTTAAACAACGACAGAGCCACGGATTCAGTGCACACATATTTCGTATGCTCCATAAATTGGAAAGATAATCATTTTCATTTCTTTCTCATTTCAACCATTCATAACGGAACATGGCTTCAGCGGTCGTGGACCAAACCGTAACGGAACTGAGAATGAAAATGCACTGATTTTGGAAATAAATTGATTCAATAGACCTCAATGGAATCTAGTAGAATCTTTTGGCGACTGAATAACATTCGATTAACAAAATTTAGTTTGTTGTGATTGGGTCCGTTCCGAAATGCTTGTTATAGCTTTCAGAGGTTTGGACAATTGTTCATCATTATTGCACATTTTAATTGTAGATTGCACTTCAAGATCGGTTCACTTTCAAAGTCTTCGAATGGTTTGCTGGACAAATTTTACTATAGTCGATGAACACCTGTTGATAACAACAACGCGTTGCTTCCAGTCACTAAGTTCTTCATTGAGCTATCACAATACCAATGCAAATGTAGAATAATTTATTCAAAGTTTATTAATTATTCATTATTAGGAAACTGAAGTGGAGCTATTTTCTTTTCGCTATTGTAAGCATTATTTGGAGCGATGCTGAAACGCAATCAATGACGCAGTCCGAATGAGGTGCAATTCACATGCACAACGTAACGTCAACTATTATATGCCTCAAATCTCGACATCAACGTGAACGTTAACGTTGTTGGCGTACATGAATGTGTTTAAGAAAACTCTATGGAAAAATATTTGACGTTATATTCCTTCCCGTGGTACATCGCACTTTATTTTTACCTTCATACCTTACTTATTAGACATATCATCCTACCGTAGAACTACTTTATTCATGAATTTTGGATTGATTATCGAATGTCAGCCACACATCATAAACTTGATAATCAAGTAATGTTTCTACAGCATTATGAAATCTGACTTTCGCAATATCTTGCTGATAGAGCTTATCTGTTAATTTGATATGATATATTTAAACCTGATGAAACATGAGAAGTTATTACTGTAAATCAAACGGTGTGATAGAAACAATATCGCTATTTTTAGACCGAAAGATGATCGCGTTTCAATTTCGTTGAACGCACATGAAAGCGGACACTCGAACTCCGCCGTCATTATTGCCATTCCCTTTTGAACGTTTGCTTCGGCACACTTTCGGTACCCACTTTTCTATTGTACCGAACGAAATGACTAATAAATGTTGTGTCGTCTAATTGACACTTACATTCTGCTGGTATTTGACCGAGATTGACGACACTTTTATGAAACTGATCACCCTCTATCATGGAATCGATTTTTGATAACAATTTTATGAGCTGGATTATTGTGATCACACGGTACTGCACTGAAAACTAGTAAAAAAAAATGAATAATTGATTGCTAAATACCTTTGAAGAAAAGCGAAAAGCAATTATCACGCATACACGGCACTACAACTGATTCTGATAGCGTTTGCTCCGGAATACGCTCACTACTGTGGATGATTTACTGAAATGGACTCACAAATTGGTCAGGTAAGGAAAAAGATGTAGTAATTTTGCTACTTCCAACATCACACAGCAAAAAGTGAAAGCTGAAATGACAGAAAGGAAAACATCGCATTGCAGCTGTCATGTATACACGATAAAATCATACGGATGAGTAATTGTTTATATAAAACAAAAACAAAAACATAGCATCCCCTCCCTACACAGAGATGCCAGATGTGAAAACATAAACTAATAGCGAATTCGTTTTTGTTTAGTTTGAACCGCAGTGCCAAAACGTTTTTTTATTCACTCAGTTTCAACCTAGTTTCGCACTAGGTTCAACCTGAAAGCTGTTGGGTTCGCACTGAGATATTTCACGGGTTCGCACACGGGTTCACCAATACAACAATATTGAACTGTCATGTTCCGAGTATTGTTTCTGAAAATCTAAAAATTAGTACTATGAAAATGGACAACCTGCTGCTTTTGCTTTTGTGTTATTGGAATCGTAATCCAATTCGGATTCTGATTTTGAAGAGTATATTCGCGTAGACGGCATCAAGCTTCGTGTGCTTTCATTGGGAGGCGGAAATAATAATGGATATTCAGGTGGAATGAACATGCTTTCAAAATAAAGAATATGAATGAAAATTTACTTTAACGTATTGAATATTTATTTTATGTGATGAAAAAAGAGTTTTTTTTTCCGAAATTGCAAAAACATATTGAACGAAAACTGTGTCTGATGATGGTTTTATATTATAATAGGAGTTATTTGTGGAACAAACAGGAAATGCATCGATAAATGGTTAAGTGAGTGTCAGAACTACATGTGTTAGGTGATCAAATAATATGAAGTAGAAAATTTTATTCAAACTTTTATATTTTTACACTGCACTTGGCCCTTCTGATCTAATAGAGAACACATACAGCGGCTTCCGTCGACTTCACTAGCTGCTATTATTATATTTTTATAGACCGATGCAAGATTAGTCTATGGTACAAGGTACAACTGCTTGGACAGTAAGTGGAATAGAGGGGCGGTATATAAAGACAGAATGGTAGAAAACAGAAGAGGGGATGTTTACCTGAGAGAGAGGGAGAGAGAAGTTGATCGCAAACGTCTGAAATATTGCATTTCTCGACCATTTGGATGGCATTCGACGATCCGCAGCAACATGACCGCAGAGTGGTTTTCACGTATTGACTCTCCTGATAGTCCACCTGATAATTCACTCACATTGCACCATGCCAGCGGCGTGTCTTCGGAGTGTTCTATGAAAATTGTCAATGTGTGTTCTTGAGAGAGAGAATAGAGAGAAGCGGAGAAGTACAAATATTGCCGGCGTGAAGTGTTTTCGTTTGCACGCCAGCCACACGTCAAAACCACGCTCACGACACGTCAACCTGGTGTGAACACACACTCGGATCGGTAAGAACACACACGATTTATCGTAAGCATCACACGCCCCGCCCAAGCCACGCTGACGCTGCAGTGAGAACAGGACCTAAAGATGTAGAACCCTAGATTGTTCTCTTGAAATGTAGTACAGGAATCGTTCGATAACTGGTTCTGTTTTAACTGGGCGAACGTCAACTGGACTTTGGCAAAGGATATCGTAAAAAAGATAGGTCATTTTCTATTTGAAGATTTGCTGTGAACATGGATGCCAGGTGATTTTTACAGATGCCTTCACATGGCACGAAAAAATGTCTTCAAATGTCTTCACAATCATATTGAAGGAAATTACAATTCATAACTTAATTTTGAACAATCTTTGATAGATCAATCATTGAACGTTTCATTGAACTTACCTCAAGGCTGTGAAGTTTATTATTTTCGCATGACAAAAACATTGCTTAAATTACAGAAAAATAGTTCCTTATACTATGTATCATACCTTTTGTAGCACTCAATGCAAAACTTCCAGTGGAAACCTTTTGTTTATCCAATTTCATCATCAACGCGAACCAAACAATTTATTAAAGTTCCTTTGCTTACTTTCTCGCCCAGTTTCCAAACGATTACTTCAGGGTTTTGCCTTTTATTGGACATACCGAGACACCACTCAATGTCGTATTAGAAGCGACGTCTGGTGGCGACCGTCCCGTCAACTATTCTCTTGGACTTAATTTGCCGACGTCAAAGTGGGCCGGTGATTGAGTATGTGAATGCTACCATACGATTTCCATTTGACATTTCATTCCTTTACGTTGAACTCACGGAGACGGGACGTTGTATGTGTAGCGCACTTTATTCGTGTCGTATTACAGGTCTGTCAAATTGCTAGTTGTCAAATTAGAGGCGAATACCTGTATAACAATTCACGTTTTCTCCCCTGATTTCGTGTTGCGTCATTTGGGAAACGAAAAAGATAATGGATTTTCAAGGTGGAATAAACACACTTTTGGAATAAAAATTATCAATGAAAATTTACTTTCCCGTACCAAATAAGTATTCTATATAATGGAGTTACGTTATTTCACAAGTTGTGAAAAAAATAGACAAAAAGATTTAAAGATTTTATAAAATAATGATAAGTTGTTGCAATAATATTAGAAAATGTATAGCCGAATGAGCATGAGTTAGAACTATGGATTTTAAGTAATCAAGTATCATGATGTAAACATTTGAACTAAATTTAAGGGGGTATTCTAGTCTAGAAATCTGAAAAAATCGAAATTTCTTTTTTACCATATTTCTGTAGTTTAGGCATTCAAGAATATACTCTAGAAAGGACTTATCGAAAATCCTATTATTTACCTAGTTAGAGCCATCTTAGTGATGTGGTATCTAACCTGTTACGGCCATCACAATGAACTTCAAACGCGTTTCTCTCGGAACTTGTTTTTTTCTAACTGGCGTACACGATATCTCAAGTTCTACTGAACCGATTTATGTCAAATTTATATGAAAATAATCTGCATACATCTCTCTATCGCATGAACCAATAAAAAAAATATAGCTTTTTAATTTTACTATTTTTAAAAAATCGGTAAACGCAAAAAAAACGTTTTAAACAGCATTTTTGTTTTCAAACGGCCGCCATTTTGTTAAAACCCATGTTTGTCCGAGGTTCATGCCATAGCGACATCTTTACTGATTCAGAATCTGTTCGATTTTTTTGTTTCAGATAACCAGAAGGACTGGAATCGTGTACGCCATGGCACAACTTTTTTTTGAACACCCTCACTTCACCAGCATGTAACTATTCTAATTATGAATATTTTTTTTCCGTCCTATTTTTGTTTTATTGTTGAAAGATAGATAAACGAATAATGATATAATGGATAGTAAAAATATTCTTTGTTTTATTTTTACGGAGTTCGAAAAAACGTCCGAAATTCGTGTCTCTACACTAGAATACCCCCTTAAACATTTTGAAACAGTCTTTGGACCTTCTAATTTAACAGAAAATATGCTGGATCCCAAACTCGAATAACGCCACTAGACGTCGACACAGTACATCTGTCATTTCGAATCATCGGATAGTGTATCTGAAAATGTACGTGAATGTAAATAAACAATATTAGAAAAGACCGACCGCATTTCTCATCACCCATGCTTGTGATTGATAAATCACAAGCACCACTATCTTACAGTTTTTATTCAAATAAGTTATAGTGTTCAAACGTAAATGGACAACTCACATGATGACTCCGAAGATTATCAGCTTCCAGCTGATACATTACTTGTTTTGCAAGAATTTTTACGCGAAAAAGAATTGCGTGAGAAAGCCGAAACCACCGGCGTTACAAACAGTGCAGGGATTGAAGAAAATTGGGTACGTCTTCCATGAATTGTATAGTATTCATCATCCCTAACGTTCCTTATTCCGCAGCAATTAAGTCAATTTTGGTACAACGAAAATACTAAAGAAAAACTGGCTTCTGTTGTAGACTCGTTGCACAAAAAATGCCAAACAACAGAAAATGATCTGAGAGTAGCACTCCTTTGTTGCCCGTCGTTGTATAATCATGTGAAAAAAATAACTGAAAACGGTGAGCAGAACTGAGCACCAATCTGTATCTGTACAGAGTTCTAACAATCTTATTCTCTGTTTTGTAGTGACACTATTTGAATTTGACGAACGCTTTGCTTCAATTGGATCAGATTTCCACCATTTCGACTACAAACAAGCATTAGAGGAAACCTATTTGGATGACTCTAAAGAATGTTTTGATCTCATAATAGCAGACCCTCCATTTCTTTCTGAAGAATGTATCGAAAAAATAGGCATCGTGGTACAAAAGATAGCAAAGAATGATTGTAAAACAATCCTATGTTCGGGCTATGCAGTGCGAGACTGGGCGAAAAAATTCTTGCATTTAGATCTCTGCAAGTTCGAACCAGAGCACGAGCGAAATCTTGGCAATCAATTTTCCTCTTATGCGAACTTTGATTTGGACGGTGAGTTAGCGGGAAAAATGTAGTATTATTGGTAATGAACGTTTTGAAAATCATTTTTTGGTGTGACCTTATTTAATCATCCGAAATACATTCTTATTTTGTATATCTAGCAACTAGTCCTTCTTTTCGTTTGATCCGTTTTCCTTAGCAGTTGATTCCATCCGTCTCTGTTGCACTAGCTCTCGCAGGCTGTCTTCTTGTTCTTTGAGGTTTTTCAAAACAAATTCCTTACTCTTCTCACATTGACCGATCATTTCCTCATAATTGCTCTGTTTGCTTTTCATCTCCGCGCTCAATGACGGGACATCCGACAGCACGAACATTCGACCGACTGATGCGTATACCTTGGTGTCGGTGTTCAATTTGGAAACTTCCTTGTTCGTTAGTTCGACACGCTGCTTCGAAACCTTTAAACTATCGGTTTTCATGTCTAATAAACGAATCTTTTTGGTAGACTCGATTTTATTAAACTGCATCTCGGTGAATGCCTAAAATGGAAACAAGAAACAATGTATTGATATCGAGTGAATTGCGCGAATATTCACCTTTTTCAATTCTAGATCCATGATTTATATGTAACTGATTCGTTCTCCGGTAGAATCACTTAGCTATCAGCTTATATTTTGTTATATATCTGTTTTTTGCCGTGCATGTGTTTCGAACACCGACACTTCTCACTTTTCTGGCAAACGCAAAAATTACAATGCACATCAAAATGTCAAACTATTGTCAAGTGCATAATTTGTGGAAAGAATAAAGGTGGGAAGTACACAAAGTATTGTACGTCGCATGAAATATATCTGGGTAAAACCTAAGGCGGCGGTGACACTGGATGCAGAAAAGAAATCGTACGAATTGTATGCAATAGTGAAAGTAAACAACCACATTGAGTTGTATTGGCGTGGTTACATTGCATCCCCCTTGCTTCGTTCGAATTCGTCAGCCTCTATCGAACAAAATTGTTTGTTTCTATTCGTACAATCAAATTTTCGTGCGTACTCCTATCCAAAGTAACCTTAGCCTAAGGCTGAGGCTTAGGACATAGTGAATGCGATGCGATGCGGGCGCGGACACAGAATCGTTTGCGGGAAAGCTCCTTTGTTTACGATTGTGGAAATCAAATGCAACGCGATTTCAATGCGGCGAAACTGTGTGTGGAGTGTTTTGCCACGAGTGAACGCAAGTGGTGGTTGCCAGACGATTTCCATAAATATCTTCACAATCGAACTCATCGAACGAAAATAAAGACTAAGTTGTTAAATCATTATTTGCGTTTATTCGATGAGTTATATAACTTTATTCTAATTTACATAATGCATATAATGAAAACGTTACGTTAAGGGCTTTCCATTTACCATGTTCACAGATAACAACGATCTCACAATTCAACTGTATACAAAATGAAGACGTGTTATCATACCTGGCATCCCTGTGCTTGATTGTTTACATATAGAATGGAGTGGAATGAAAACGTTTTTTCGCACTCAGTGTCGCACTAGTTCGCACTAGTTGGGAGGCGAAAATAATGATGGTTATTCAGGTGGAATAAACCTGCTTTCAAAATCAAAATTATGAATGAAAATCTACTTTGACGTATCGAATATTTATTTTATGTGATGAAATAAGAGGTTTTTTCCGATATCGCAGAAACATATTGAACGAAAACTGTGTCTTATGACGATTTTATATTATAATAGTAATTATTTGTGGAACAAAAAGGAAATACATCGAATGGTTAAGTGAGTGTCAGAACTACATGTTTTAGGTAATCAAACAATATGAAGTAAAAATTTTCATTCAAACTTTTATATTTTTACACTGCACTTGGCCCTTCTGATCTGATGGAGAATAATTTACCTCCCAAGCACTAATATCGCCACCAGACGTCGACACTGTACATTTGTCGTCGCAAATATAAACAAAGCAGACTATATAACGCACACCAACAAACCACCACATTCGTGAAACTGAAAACGTTTTTTTATTACAGAGTCAGTTTGGCACTGACTCAGTTTTAAAAACGAATTTGCTATGTGTGTAAAGTGTTTTGTTGCCACATGATTTTCATAAAAATCTTCACAATCGAACTCATCGAACGAAAAAAAGATTGAGTTGTTAAATTATTATTTTCGTTTCGTTAGATGAACTATACACTGCGTTTCATAACTATAGAACCACTATTTTTCTTCTGAGTTCCAGAGATATGTGAGAAGTCGGATGAATTGAAGTATATAGTGTAGGACATAACAACTATCTTCATTTGAAAGACTGGCCGTTTGCAATTAACGTCAATTTCACATAAATTACAATAAGTAGTTCATTTTTAGTTCTCAATCAGTTTAAATAACCCGTTCGGGATGGTTTTGACCAAGCTGCGCCATGTTGTAGTGTGTATTTCGTTCCACGCAGAAGATACTGCTCGTTTAAGCTCTTCAAATCACTCATACTGCTTTTAAGCTGCATCTACTATTCGTACGATCACTCCCCAGAAGTTCATGATTGAGTTTTGATCTGGTCTGGTCAAAACCACCCCGAGTGGGTTATTTAAACTGATTGAGAATTAAAGATGACCTAGTTATTGTAATTTATGTGAAATTGACATTAATTTTGCAAAGGAGTGAGAGTTTTCCCATCTGGTTCTATAGTTATGAAACATTGGAATTTTTGTTTTTTGAATGTTTCGCGCTTGAACACAACAATAAATGTCAAACGGCCAGTCTTTTAAATGAAGATAGTTGTTATGTCCTACACTATATACTTCAATTCATCCGACTTCTTACATATCTCTGAAAAATCAGAAAAAATTAGTGGTTCTATAGTTGTGAAACGCAGTGTATAACTTCATTCTAATTTACATAATGTATATGGTGAAAATGTTACGTTAAGGGCTTTCCATTTACCATGGTCACAGATAAAAACGATCTCACAATTCAACTGTTTACAAAATGAAGACATGTTATCATCAAGGCGCCTAGAAGTATATCTTAAGGTGGGCCAACTTTCTAAAACCGCTCTTCAGCCATCTTGGAAGTCTACTGTGTTTTGTTTGTAAACAAAACATAATACGCTTGTGCCCAAGCTCGCTCGTCATCAGTCTGTCTCTTTCACGTTTCAAGTAAATAATTCCCCTTCTGCTTTCTTCCGTGCTGTTTTCATATACCGCTCCCCTAACCAACTTAATGGCGAAACGGCCTCACCTTAGGATATAATTCTAGGCGCCTTGGTTATCATATCTGGCATCTTGGTGCTGGGGTGTTTACCTGTAGAATGGAATGAAATGAAACATAAAAAAGCGCGATCTAAAGCGATCAGTATGTCATAGCACGCGATGAACTCCAATCAATCGCTCCGCATCGCATGGCATCGCATTGCATCGCATCGCACCGCGTTTACTATGTCGTCCGTCTATGTCCTCGACCTAAACCAAGACTCGACAATCCGCGTTGACGGCATTGAGTTTCGTTTACTAGTTTAGGGGAGTGTCAAAAATAATTGATTTTCAGGCGGAATGAACACGTTTTTAAAATTAAAATTATAAATAAAATTAACTTTTCTGTACCAAATAAGGATTCTATTTAACTGAAAAACACTTTTTTTGCAGGTGGTGAAACAATCTTGTACGAAAATTGTTTTTGAAGACAACTTTATATTGTAATGAAAAGTTTCAGTAACAATGTTGGAAATGTATAGACAAATGGTTAAAAAAAAGTTAGAAATAAGTTTTTCAAGTGTTTGAATAACATGATGTAAAAATTTTCATTCAAATTTTAACATTTTAAAACTGGCTTCGTGTCTTCTAATCTGATAGGGATTATACTAACGAGTTATGGCCCCTAATTGGAAGTCTCCACCAGACTTCGACACTGTTCCTTTGTCATCGCGAATAGGGAGTCGACTCCGGACCAGTTTTCGGACCAGCTGCTGGTTGGTCAATTGTAAAGGGTTGTACTCTCACACAAGTTTCCATGATAAAGCATAACAGAAAAATACAAATTCTTGTGAAATACGCAACAATTTTGATTTACATAATCCAAATATAATTATTCATAGAATATATGAGACGGAAACATTAGGGACGTAAAAAATAGTTTAAGAAACTTATTTGAAGAAATAACAAAAAATATTAGTCTATCCTGTATATCCGAGTTAATTCCGCATGTTGCTGCAAAAAAAAATTGAACAAGGACGAGATTGCACATAGAACACCGACTTATCTATCATGAGAACATCTTCAAACGTTGGGTTGGGAAGTCATTTCAATTACTTAGAAGAAGATCCATCAAAATTACTCAATTCCAACCTCTTGGGCTCGAGGTTCAAGTCAGACTATTTAGGAGTTCTTGAAATGGAAACAGCCCGGTAAAAAATCTTATTGGAGCATATAAAATATCTTGTGATAAATCTTCTGAGATTTTCAGAGCATTTATGAGCGTTCATGTAGGGGAACCCAGGGCAAGAGTGCCACCTTAAGCTAATACGCGTTTTTGAATGCTCTTTTGTTATATTTTTTCCATTTTTTTTGCTGGTTTGTTCATTTATTCTCCTATGTAGGTGTAGCTATGCATCAAATAGTTCAAAAGTTATGTTTACTATGAAAATGTTTCATTTAAAAAAAAATATGTTTTTGGCTTGTATTTTTCCAGCACGGGGCAAGAATGCCACCTCGACGGGGCAAGAGTGCCAATATAATAAAAATATAATTTTTGATGAAAAAAGCACTGTGAGATTCACGGTGGTTCCAAAGAACGCAAACTCAAACAATTTTTGCAGCATGATATTCCAGCTCCAACAATTTCCAACTGATGTTTTAAGAAGACAAAAAGAAGAGTAAAGTGCGATACACATATGGCCTCAACTTCACCGCTCCGTCAACTATTCTCTTGGACTTATCTTCCCGACGTCGAAGTTGCCGTTGATGGTGTATGTGAATGCGACCATACGATTTCCATGGAAAAATATTTGATGTTTCATTCCTTTACGTTGACTTTACGGTGACGAGACATTGTATGTGTAGTGCACTTAAGAAGCCAGTTGTCATGTATTGTCTTAGAGCCAAACACGTTTTTGTAATAGTCTTTGCTCACCCTGTTTTAGCATTGTGAACACGCTTTAACCGTGAACGGGCTAGGGAATTGTAATGTATATGAATCAAATACTAAAGAATTTCAGATTAGATTAATATACTAATCGTCAAAATATTTTCAAAGAAAAACCACCAAAAAACGATGTAAAGAAGCAACTAAAATACATTTGAATTGACGGTTTTTTTGTTGTATAAAATGATAATCTATTCATTGTGGTGAATACCAGAGAAATTGCACAAAGAGCACACTGAATGGTACCTAGGAGTAGAAACCATTCTCATTGTGAAAGTAACGGTGATTCGAGCTTTGAATGGTCAATAACGACGTCAGTCACGTTCTTACAGTCACCAGAGGAAGGGAAGGAATGATAGTATGATATTCGCGGTCAGAAGGATCGCCTCTATAGCGTGGTTCACTTGTGATGATCATGGAAGGGATAGTTGTTAGTGGGGAGAGGTAAGAATCAGGATTCACTGAGGTAAGTGTTAGTTATATAAACGCAAACTATCCACCACTCGACGAAACGAAAATCACATGTGTCACAACTCCGGGCTTAGATTATCTCTAGGTATCCTGAGTAGGAAAACCTGTAAAAATAATTGGACCGGCTATATTATGGATTCTAGATATATTATTTTTTGTTTATCCCACGTATTGTTTATTGTATTTCAATCGCGACGGCGGAGGATTATCTTCGGGAATCCTGAGAAAGTAACAGAGAAAAATCATCTAAAATTAATTAACCCAGTAATATATTCCGTTATTCATCGCTCGTACGCTTTATAGAACTCCAATCGCGACAATGGAGAGTTACTTGATAAGGTAATCGAAATAGCTCTAAAGCCAATCGACCCGATGATGCATTCCGTTATTCATAGCGTGTACTCTGTATCTAACTTCAATCGCGACGACTTTCTTCTGGTAGCTCAGTTAGTTGAGAACTGTTTTATAACAATCGATATCCGTTATGTATCGCGCGTACACTTTATAGAAATCTAATCGCGACGACGTTACTTAATGTGACATAGGGAGGAGGGAGGTTACCATAATAGTTACGTAACAAAATTCAATTTGTTTAAATAAATCAACGCCCCACTATATGATTGAGCAGCTGACTTCGATTCTGGGACGGAATAAGGTGTGAGGTGTCTGAGGCAAGGTGATAAAGCACGTGCTGTAATAGGCTAAACCAGTGGTGGCCAGGTATAGTAAGGTGCGGGCCGCATTAGAATTTTCATAATAGCCGCGGGCCGCAATGATTTTTTTTCTTTCCTGATGAAATGTATAATATACGTATTCAACTGGTACTTTTTGGACTCACTTTTTATTTCGAGTTAGAAAGCATTCAGTTTTATACCTGTAAAATTCGTAACTCGAGAACAAAATGAGATAATAATCTAAAACATTTATTGAAGGTATAAAAGTATCAAGAATTAACATTTATGGGAAAATTATTCGACCATCTCTTCTCCACAAAATATTAGTCGGAAATGCTAAGGCCAATCGTTCATCGCTGCAGCTTCTTGATAGAATTCTTTGACGATTGGTAATTCCAATTTTCCAATGAGAACTGTGAATAATCCGATGGATTGGCAAACGGCCAATCATTTGCGGAGATGAAGTCTGGTAGGTTTATTGCTAGTCTCGTTTTTCAACCGTTCTAGGAGTTTTTTTTACATCATTCCAAACATATTAGCTCCAATCTGAGCGTCAATAAATGACTCAAACATCGATGTACGCACCAATTAATCTCGACTGATGAACGTTTTTGTTTCCGAAGAGAATTGCTTTGAACGCGTTCATGAACAACATAGATAACATTGTGCAGCCGTACCGACCTCGGACGTCCCTTTTTGGGCCTATCGTCAACATCAGCTGATTCTTTGAACTGTTGTAGTGTACGTAACACGAATCGTTCATTGATAGAAAATGGTTTGAGCGGCTCATAGATCTGTTTTGACGTTTCCTCGCACTTAAGTAACGTGACAATCGCCACTCACTTCTCGTACAGACCGAACTCTATCGTTGGTAGGAAGCCGAACAAGTACTGGGACCACGAAACTTCGTAAGAGTGAAGAAGAACATCGAACTACACGACTGCAGTGTTACCACTTCTCTTCGCTCTAATATTTACTACTGAGAGCTATTTGATAAGTCAATACGGTATCACGATTAAATTAGACGTTCTTTCAATCATTGAAAAGTTTCTACAATATTTTTTGTTTGTTTCAATATAGAAAATACTTAAATACAAACATACTCCAACACCGTTTCGATTTCACTCGAAACGGTGTTGGAATATGTTGTATTTTTCTTGAGCCATTTTATCTAAATCAGCTTGAATATGAGTGATAGTAACTGATAGTAACTAACTGTCAGTGGGGGTCTTCGCAGCCTAATTGGTTGCGTGTCCGCTACTAAGCGAACGATGATGAGCGCAACAATCATCATGTGTCGGTAATCCCAGTCCCTTACCGCTCACATTTTCGGTCTGCTGCATCGGTAATTGGCACTATTAATAACGCAACAAAGGAAGCCTCATATCAACAGTCCCGCTGTGAACAGCCCAACTGTGAACATTCGAACAATAGCAATTTTCTTACGCCGAAAAAAGGCGACATGTGTTGTGCATCGATAGAATAGGAATTCTCTTGCGCCTAAACGGCTACTGTGTTATAGATAAAACAAATGTTTATCGATAGATAGCGATACTCTTACGCCTCAAAAATTGTAACAGTGTAATATACAACAAAAGTTATCTTAAGATAAAAAATGTACACGAATGAATTCGGCTCTGTTACAGCTGAATTGCCTAATGAGCCTAATACAATAAAAACTGTTGGGATAAGAAAAAAATGTCAATGATTCTGTTCCTTGACTTTGATTTTTCATAACTGAAACAATTGCTAACAAATATTTGTGGATTCAAAGAAAGAAGTAATAAAATGAGCATGTTTCATTAGTCATGACATCATGGTTTTCAAATTTGTCACACAACTCTAAATCACACTGCGTTTGAATAAGTTTCATCTGCATGTTTTCAGCGGTATGTACATCATCGTAACTGAATGGGGTAGAGAAAATTGGAAAATTCTTTCATGTGCTTCGAAGTACCAAAATCTGCGAGAAAAATAAGCATTAATCGACTGGAGTGCAGAACATTTTTCCTAGTTGTCGACACTTGAGAAGTTCTCAATGTCAGAAAATGGGTAAAATTAAAATTTCCCATTTGTTGTTGAATTTGAATTCATTTTCGAGTGAAAAAAAGTATAAAGTAAAAAAAAGTAAAAAGTAAGAACTCACAATGATCCAATGCGTGCAAATTGATTGATGATTTGGACGATATCCTTTAAGACATCCTCGAATCCTACATCCATAGGAAAAAGGCAAGCCAATTCCTCGGTAACTTCGAAATTCTTCTCTCATCCATCACCACTCAATAAAATATATAGTCGGCAGCTCGTTCTTTCAAACTTTCAAACGAACAATTTTCACTCCTAACTTAGCCAATTTTCCAGCACAGGATGAGGCAAACCTGGTTTTACTGACGTTACTTGCACGAATTTATGCGAGTGTGAGCAGAACCGAACCAAAAATGTGAAAAAGTGCTTTTGAGTACTAACGAGAAGAAAAAACTGAAAAGAATACAGAAAATGATCAGCTTGGATACACGCGATTAACACATTAAGGACCGCACGTTCTGGGGCAAACTTGAACGCTTCATTTGTTCGGATTCCACGAATGAGATCGTTTCCTTCGATGTGGATGAGACGGAGGCGAGCCATCGGTAGGCCTAGTTAGATTCTTGGCAAACCAAGGATTTAACCTTCAAGTGTAGAAAACACAGGTTATCATGAATCATCCGTAACAGACGGAACGCGAAACACGAGAAAACTCGTTAAAATGCTCCAGAACGCAGTGTTTTCAACCGAGTTGAATGTCGGATGGCTCCTCTTTCCGGGAGTTAGCAGGTTTAATACTTCCTCATGATAATTGCGGGTCTCACTTGGATCAAAAATTGAAAAAAGGGACCCGAAACTCGAAGCGAAACATTTTGAGTATGCAGTGAAATCGGTCAATTTTCTGTGGAACAACCTAGCGATCGATTGATATTCCGTTAAAGCAGAATATATGAGAGCAGCATTCTAGTCTATAAATTTGAAAAAAAATGAAATTTGTTTTCTTCATATTTCTGTAGTTTAGGCATTCAAGAATATACCCTAGAAAGGACTCATCGAAAATCATAGTATTAACCGAGTTAAAGCCATTTCATCTAACCTGGTACGGCCATAACAATGAACTTCAAACTCGTTTTTTTTCAAACTGGCGTATACGATATCTCAAGTTCTACTGAACCGATTTATGTCGAATTTATATGGATGCAATCTGCAAGCATCTCTCTATCGCATGAACCTCTGAAAGATTATATTTTTTGAATTTCACTATTTTAAAAAAATCGGAAATGTGAGAAAAACGTTTTAAACCCCATTTTGTTTTTCAAATAGCTGCCATTTTGAAATTTCGAAAAACGTCCGAAATTCGTGTCTCTACACTAGAATACCTCTTTAAGCCCGCAAACTCCCAAATTGATGAATCGGAATTTGTAGAATATTCAACCGAGTGCCTTACTCGTCACGTGAGATACTAGATTAGCCATCTCAATGTGAATACAACACAGATGAGTTGATCTGAAACAGGACTCATCAGTAGAACGACACACAGCATCCAAAGTCATAGTGTGTGAATGTTGAATAGTAAAATATATATTCTTCAGATTCGGAAGCGTATTTTTGGAATTCCTGTAAAAGAGACCCTTTTGTTGAGACGATGACAAATCTCGATGCTCGATTCAGGCTCGAACCTCTGAAAACGAACACCAATTTATTGTTTCAAAACATATAAATAAAATTGTCTTTTTCATGAATTACATTAGTTTTATAGTATACTTTGACGGATTCATATGTTTTAAAGGAATATAAAATCCACCTTCTGTTGATGTCAATGCGCCCCTCATTTGAGCTAACTTTCAATCAATCACCAGATGATTATTTCGCACGTATTCAGACGTTTTCTGGGTTATAACACTTATAAATGAGGGGCTTAGAATGCAAGGGGTGTAAGTGACTTGCTCGATTTCTCTTCATCGACTTTTTCTTTAGTTAATAACTCAACTGCAAAAACGTTCCAATTAGATGAGGTTCTGACCTATCTTCCACATTGTTAAATACAGCTGGGAATGTATTTGCAGCTAAGTTATGACCAAAAGAGAGAGTCGATGTAGAGAAATCGATCAAATCACTTACACCCCTTTCATTCTAAGCCCCTCAAATATCGTAAACATCATGCTTGCATACCATTTGTATCAGATTTACATAGCTAAACCACGTAATTAACGCATTTAGATAACCTCAATTCTGATCATGAGTTGTCCGATCCACTAATGTTGTTTTGTCTACATGATTTCTATGGCAACCGTTTAGCGAGCTGCAGTTTGTTTATGGTTTCCTTCGCGCATATCAGTAATTACCCAGCAAACATTAAGTCGTATGAATAGCTATAATTGGAGGCGATATACATACAAACAAGACACATTTGTATGATATATGATGCATATAACTAAATTACGAATGGATCAATATGATGACAGTAAACTCAAACAATGATAAATGCAACATCTACTTGAAAAATCGATTTTTTTCATTCAAAAGAAGTGATTTCTAAAACCGGACAAACCATGATCATTTTTTTGTTCAAACCATGATCAGAGCTGGACAAACCATGATCAAAATTTCTCTTTGAGGAAAATCGTTAAAAACATAAAAATTTGAATCATTTCAACGCATTATGGTAGTATTAGCAACTAGAGACCTGGGGCTTTTCAACAAACCCAAACCCATATCGTTCTAGAGGCGAATGAACTGAAAAGTTTAAACCCTCTTAAAGCCAAAAAGAAGAAGAAGAAGACAAAACCCATATTGATTATAAGTGATTTTCATGAAGAAAAATCGATTTAAATTTACCAGTTGCGTGAAAACACCCTAAATTAGACAAACCAAGATAATTTACCCTAGTACATTTTTAATAATTTCATTCGAGGAACGTTTGATTCCGACCTGGGCAGATGTCTGATTTTTTACGTTGATATTTTCATTTTTTAATAAAATATAAAATCAATCACAGTTACAAATGATCAAAAATAATATAAAAATATTTCAAAAAGTTTGATCTTAGGGTTTGTCTTGCGTTACTTATTGTTACATAGGGCAGAGGGGGTCCAAAACCCGCGGATGCCAGATATGATCACAGTGGAATTGAGAGATATTTAATCTGGTAATAAATTTTATGTATGTTATATTTTTCTCAAAAAATCTTCAACCGAAAATCTAGATTGAAAGTACAGCAAATAAAACATTTTTTTCAATGACGTTTGGTTACTTTTTCTCCAGCGTCTTATATTTTTATTAACTCAATCATTTTCATTTTCATATGCTGTATTTTCCTGGAAACTTTATAATAAGCCACGATCAACGACATTGAAGGTCGTTTTTTTCTGTGAATATGGTAAAAGGAAAGTTCTTGGCGTAATATCATGCTTATAAGAACTCATTGCAACTAAAGTAAAAACACCAAGAGTGGTGTTCATGATATGCATTATGTAAATTAGAATAAAGTTACATAATTTTTCGATTGTGGAGATATTTATGAAAATCGTCTTCCAACCATCACTTGCGTTCACTCGCGGCAAAACACTCCACAAACAGTTTCGTTGCAGTAAAATCCGCATCGCATCGCGTTCACTATGTCCGGCCCGGGCGGTTTGCATTTGATTTCTACATCCGTGAACGAAAGAGTTTTCCCGCAAACGAGTTCGCACCCGCTCCCGCCTCGGCTCCCTTACAGCTGAACTATTAAATGAGCTTAAATAAAACAAACAGATGGGATGGAAAAACAACCTCCTCAATAGTTTCAAATTTTTTTTTCGGGCATGCTATCCGTCATTTGCAGGCGGAGTTCTATTTTATTGCGGCATGGAGAGAGAAAATAGTAAAAAATTAAATAACAATTCTTTTTTTTATCCGCATACTCTTCGTTCCTAGAAAAACTTCGTCTTCCCAACATAGTTTTATTTACATCGTTTTTGATGGTACTTGTAACTTGAAGAGTGTTCGATCATGCGTTTGCATTTATCACAAATATCTCGAAGAGGAGTTTTCTCAAGCGTATACAATTTACATACGTGATTCCGATTCCGATGCCGAATAACATGGCTTAATTATTAAGCAAGCATGTGCATTAGTGCACGTCAAATGAACATTCTTTCGCTATATGTGAATAGCGCTGATGCTGATGCATAAACCAAAATGAACGAATTTTCTAAGAAGGAAAATCAAGCCTTTTCTTCTTCTGGGATGGCACTTATGACCCTATCTGTAGTTTTAGAATATACCGACAAGAAAAAACAAACGTTACTATCATTTTTTTTTTGGAAAAAAAATGCTGATATGTTTTTCAGCACTTATTTATTATATTGATTCTTATCATATAAACGTTAAAAACTATGTTTTGCACAATATTGTTTCGCGTACACTAAATGTTTTGTGCTTAGATTCTAAGAAATATTAAAATGTAAGACACTTAGTTCCTGTTCGATAAACAATAAAAACTGTTCTTTCATAACATTTATTTTGAACTTTACGTTACGTGGAATAATGGCAACATCATACCTGGAATGTATTGTAAAGGTAATATAATTTTGTTCGAGATGTCTTACACCCTCAAACGTCGGCTAGCTCTGGCTCGATTTGCAGCAATAACGACGATCCAAATCCAAAGGGCGACACAGGTCCATGAACAGATTAGTGCGATGATTAGGGCGGCAGCACTACTGATTCTTCCCTCGCGACGTCTATCCCAAGAAACATCTTGATGTAGGTAATCCATGAAGTCGAACACGGCAGCACAGGACAGTCTTCCCTGAATGGCAGCCACCAATGGTCCTCCCGCTTGTATGTATTTGATAAGTTCATTGCGATATTGCTTACAACTGTTCAGGAATCCGTTCAGATACATTGCAGCGTGGACCAGCGTGAAAAGTGCCAAGAAACCTCCGATGATACTCAGCGGAATCCAGTAGTAAGGACTGATTCCATCATCATCCGCTACATCAGTTTTGGTAGTCATCAAGATGACTTCGCCGGATCTAGAGAAACAAAATTAAAGATTTCATGACCACAATAGAAATATATAGAAATAGCGAGTTAATTAACAATATAACTAAATATTTGCTTATTATATTTCTCTTAATGCTTGGAATTTACTCACCTCTGTCTAACGGTGGCAGTAGAAGTGTTATTTCGTGGTTTCCCGCAGCATACTCGAAATACGTGGAACATTCCAAATATGACGCAAAATATAATGGGCAAAACAAGCCCATAGGTAGCCCAATGACAGTAAGCAATGTGGCCGCCAGTGAAGAAAGTAGGTGTTGAGATACCATTTAGAATGCATCCGCAGTTAGTCTCAACACAAGTGTCTAGCACATACCGCCAATGATGCCATGCGACGGCGCTTGATATGCAACAGATGAACGATAACGCTCCGATAACAGGGAATAGATAGGCGAGACGCTTTTCACTCCTGTACTCACTCATGTTGAATCACACTATTTCAAACTGCGAAGAATGGACGTTTGTATCATTAGCTCATTCATAAATTATTTCTATATAGTTTATTTCTTGTTTATAACACGTAATGTAAACTATAAACACAGGGCACACGCCCTTTTCGCCAGGGAAATTGATCAAAACAACAAGAAGTCTCTTTAATTAGCCGTGTTCGAACAGAGAATAGACTTGCTTTCAAGAGCGACGCTACGGATAAGCATATATCGTCGCGACTACTTACACCACGATATTCAAATTACATAAATAACAGGTTTCGCGTAGTTGCGGTATTAGTGCGAGCGTGTTACCTGTGCGCTTAATACTTACAGCGTTTGTTTACTCACGTTATGCTCTCGCGCCTCGTTGTAGACGGATTTTGATACGCCGCTTCATATTGCAGTAAACCAAGAATGGGAAATTAGTAGATCAAAGAACTTGTATTGTGTGGATTGTTGATTATTCTATCCAATTAACCCAATTTAAATGCAAGTTCGTACTACCATCTCCGGTATACATACTGCCATCGTTATAGATGCAATGACTTCAGGATAACATGATAAAATTTATGTCCAATCACTACAACCTAAACGCGCATCTCTATCGCATTGGGCTCGCAGCAAACAATCTTTGTGATTGTGGCGATGGCTACCACGACATCGAGCATGTTGTCTGGTCGTGTATCCGGTTCCATGCTGCTCGCTCTCAGCTCTCTAGAGCACTGAGAGCACAAGGCAGACAATCGGATATCCCCGTCCGGGATATCTTAGGTAGCCGTGACCCTGATCTTCTGCTTCATCTATACCTGTTCCTCAGAAACGCCGATGTCAACGTTTAATGATGTTTTCTTCGTTGTGTCCCCGTTTCATATCCCTCCTATCCGATCGATAAACTTTTACTTAGTCGCGGCAATACATACACACACACTTTATAGATACACGGGCCAAAGGTTGTGCAGTCCACTGATCATTCAACAAGAGCCAAAGGTTGTACCGCTCATGACAACTCTACACGAGCTGATGATTGCGCCGGCTAGTGACCATTCTATCCTGGATTCCTCGAGTCGAGAAAGACGCACCACGCTAGATATGGGGTACAGACTAGGGGGCCGTTGCTGATTAATGGTCAGCTGCATCCCAATAGGAAGTATCCCGTGTCGGGCACACGTACAGAGCATCGAAGACTGCAACATACCAATTATGAGAACACTTGTAATACTAACCTCGAGTCAACCGCGAGTAATCGGTTACATATTACTAACATAGTCTAAGCAAACATTGTCAAAATATTGAACTCCCGGCCCCGTTAGGCTGACGCCATATGAGCCTTAATAAAATATATATTTTGGATAAAAAAAAACCATTTTCATGGTTTATTAGCACTTTCGTGTACTGCCGTTCTACGCATAATTGTCCCACGGTTCAATTCCTAGAAATTCGTACATTTCCGGTACGGTCACACGGAATCTTGTAGCTTCTTTTAGCAGTGCGTACTTATTTGTCTCTGTGGTGATTAGTCCGAAGAAATCTGCATCAAATAGGTAATGGAACATTTGAACGGCAGACCATTTATGTTTCGAGCAGAGATTACTAAGATCAGGTGAATGTCTTCAAGAACGGTTTTAAGGTCATTTTTCCCCAGTGTCTGGCTCTCCGCTTCTTGCTGCTGCCCGAGGAGCATTCTTGTGATTGGCCTCGTTCAATGTTGCTCTCGACATTCATTTGTTTGCCAAAACCGGAAGGGACGTCCTCCGAGTCACTATCTCCAGCATCCACATCGCTGTCTCCACCACTTAGGGGCACGATGACAAAGTCAATATCATTTGTTGACACTAGATTTTCGAAAGCGTCTTCGTCCAAATCAATCAGATAATTGTACAGCTCCGCCGGAACATCGGGAAGCTGATATATCCTATTGAGAAAAAAATATACCGTAGTTGCACAGCTTATGAAATTTCATACGCTCAAAAATAAACATAGATTTTTTTGCGGTTTCATAATTTTCTTCGGATTTTTTGCTAGAGATAATTTTTTACACTCGTCTAGTAGTGGTATGTCACAGATTTGAAAAATTTAGAATCCTTTAAGAGGTAAAACTTTGATAAATTTATGTTTACTTTTGCGACTCCATTAGCTGATTTGTTTGGTCAGGTCGTAGAACAGATCGGTATACGTCCAACAAAGCTAGGAGAAAGAATTTATTCCAACACTCGCCTTTTTAAAATTATGCGCGCATTGCAATGGAATTCAATTCAACAACGGCAACAATACAAAAAAGTACAATTGGAAGACAGCGAGGTACTTACGTATTAGCGCCCCCGGAACCTAAATGCAATAGCAATTTTATTGTTCGCATGGACACTCTGTTATCTTTTGTATTGTTGTTGCCTTGATGGTTGCAGCGTTTTATTATTTTTTAGTGTTACGAAAATGCGTATTTGGCATTTGCCATTTGCGTATGAACGCCACCCGAGCACAATTTTCGTTATGAATTTATATTTTTCTAATTTAATTTATCCTAGGGTCAATGTAATGGTGACGAAGCCTCCATTTAACGAGAATAAGGAAACGAGGCGGCCCAAGCCGCCAATTATTTTGTAAGGTAATACATGGATCAGTGTATGTCCAGTCGAAGCGTACAATTCGAAATACTAACCGTTATCTTCCAACTTGTTCTACACTTCGTACGAGCCATTGGACCAACAACTCGGGAACCCACAGGTACCAGAAACATTACACCAGAATTTCGAATTGATTAAAGAAATTATTTTTACTGTGTCAGCGTTTTATTGTGAGCAACCATGCCGCCATCAACATCGTCATCAAGATAACGTTCGCCGTCCCCAAAATTGCAAGGCTGAAGGAAATTGTGGTATAATTAATGAGGTTACAAATAATCAAATCGATGTACGTTTAGAAAAACTGGATGAATTGTGGGAAAAAAATGGCGATGCTTTTATAGAGACTAAGGCTCGAAATGATTTTGTTGCCGAATAGGATGACTTCGACAAAGGAAGGCAAAATTATAAAACCAAGGCATTCCTATTGGACAAGATCAAGGAACGACGTGAGCCATCGACGCTAAACCTTTCCATTCGAGTTGGTGATATGACCATGCAAGAACCACCAGACCGTGTGCGCTTACCCCAGATCAAACTACAAACATTTGACGGAGATATTGATGCATAGTCAAGTTTTCGGGATTTATTCTCATCATTGATCCACTTGAAGCCAGATCTACCCGAAGTAGAAAAAAATCATTACTTGGAAGGCTGTCCGATGGGAGATCCTAAGAATTTGATCGATCCACTTCCAATAACCAAAGCCAATTATCTAATCGCATGGGATATGCATATGACAAGATATAATAGTTGCAAGATACTCAAAAAGCATCAGGTGCAAGCAAACCATTTGTCATGACAATTGTCATGCGTAAATGCGAAAACAGAATAGAAACATACGGTATGAGGCATGTTGTCGACGCCAACCTCTCTCAGTTTCTATTCTGTTTTCGCATTTTCGCATGACAATTGGCATGACAAATGGTTTGCTTGATCAGGTGTTTTCCTTGTTTGAATTACCTGCTATTTCTAAGGAATACCATTTCGAACAAATAGTGCAAATCATACGACCAGTGGATTATAAGGATTAACTACTGGTAAACACGCTCTCAAACGCCTCGATCCGGTCACACGTGGAGGTTGGGAAGGGGTAGGCTGACCAAATAGTTCAGGAATAAAAACGGGACATGTAAGCAAAAAAACACAAATTGCTTTTTTTTTTGTAGAATTTCATGAACGAGTAAATAAAACTGGGAATAAAGCCAAACAATCGGACATTCTTAGATTTACCCACTGTTCATCGTTCACTGTTCTGTTAATGTTCATCGTACAAAAAAATTGTAAGGGGTTGTATCTAGGACACGACCGCATATTTTCGAACGTTTACGAAACGGTACGTTTTAAGGAAACAGGGCCCTATTCCAGCAAACGAGACGAGCAATTCGTCTCGTCTCGTCTCGGTTTCAGTCACTGTCGAGACGAGCAAAATATCGAATTCCAGTACACGAGTTTCATTGAAATGTTTTATTTGGTAGACTGGAGAGACTTCAGTCAGTTTTTCTCGGTATGATCAGTGATGTCAGATGAGAAGACATGTTTTTGTTTTGAGAAAAACAACGAACAGTTTTAAAATTGATCAATCGATACTCTTTTCTCAGTGCCAAAATATAAAAAAAAACATAACAAAAAGGAATAAGATTTATTGATAATTATTAGGATAATTATTTATTGGGGGCAAACGAGTCTGCTCGTCTCGTTTTCTGGAATAGAGCCCATATTCCGACCTGCACAACGGTAAGCGAGTACAAAAAGGGCCCTATTCCAGAAAACGAGACGAGTGCTCGTCTCGTCGTCTTCAATTCAGTAATTGCAAGATTTTACAGATTTTCAAATGGGTCTCTTCCAAACAACACAACCAAATGTAAACATTGAACTCATATCCAGGGATGCTAGATGACTGTTTTGAATATATTAACACGGCACGAAAAGGGTCTTCACATATTGAACGAAAATGAGTAATTCAAAACAACTACTTTATTGGAAATGCGTATATATAGATTTAAAACTTTTTTTTGATAAATCGTTGATTAGGTGAACAAACACTGCCCCCAATAAATCCATAATAACAAAACGTCTGAGTGATGAAACCATATGCTCGAGGAAAAATATCAATGAAACCGAAAGATATATGAAACTTATTCCTTTTTGTTGTTTTTTTTAATATTTTGGCACTGAGAAAAGAGTATCGATTGATCAATTTTAAAACTGTTTGTTGTTTTTCTCAAAACAAAAACATGTCTTCTCATCTGACATCACTGATCATACCGAGAAAAACTGACTGAAGTCTCTCCAGTCTACCAAATAAATATTCCAATGAAACTCGTGTACTGGAATGGGATATTTTGCTCGTCTCGACAGTGACAGAAACCGAGACGAGACGAGACGAATTGCTCGTCTCGTTTTCTGGAATAGTGCCCAAATACTCAACACCAAAAAATATCCCCGACTTGCATGTGCAGGCAAACCTTTTTTTGTGCGGGGGATAGGGGATAGGCACTGATCATACCGAGAAAAACTGATTGAAGTTTCTCCAGTCTACCAAATAAAACATTTCAATGAAACTCGTGTACTGGAATGGTATATTTTGCTCGTCTCGACAGTGACTGAAGTCGAGACGAGACGAATTGCTCGCCTCGTTTTCTGGAATAGGGCCCATAAGCAAGGAAGTAGATACTGTACGACATCAACTCACATCTTATGTGGAAATGTCGCCTGATGGGCAGTTATCAGCATATGAATCGAATTTGTGGTACTATTTATAGGTACAATTTATTCATTTCATCGCACGCATTTGGTACTTTCTTTATTTTGGGTAACGAAAAAGTATCAAAATATGATAATCACAGTCAACAAGTGCCCTTTACGTACATGATTAATCCTACCGCAACGAAACACTTGTTTCCATTCCGCCTATCCGCTGGACAAAACACTGAGGATGAGAAAAATATGTTTCGTCAGCATTTGGCGTTACTTTTCGAGTTAACATAACAATTCTATGGGTTTGTGTAGTTCCTAAGGTCATTTCCCTAACATAAGCTTATCACAATTTACAAGTACTGCGAACGCAATTCGTTCAGTTTTTTCGAACTCCCCCCGGTAACGGTCCAAAGAACGTAGATAGAACTCAACGCCAGACCGATTCCACCGCCGATGGCACACTTTCGTAACCCGGCTGTGGATTTGTAGAGAAGACCAGTCGCTCCACCTGCTGCTATCGTGTTGATCCCGTCATCCTCACCACGAACCCACTGCAGCAATACGCCGAAAGCTGAATACATGACAGCTACCGTTCCGAGTGTATTCGCCGTTGCAGCTCCTTGTTTCATGACATGATTCAGTAATCTAGAATAAAACTCTGATATAAACATATGACACGCAGCAACTAACGAATCACTTACTGAGTTCTTCTAAGCTTTCCGGTCTGGTTGGCCAGGGAGGTAGCTCGCATTCCGTTGTAAAAGCCAGCCATCCCGCCTATCCCGGCACCTATCATTGCCGAAGAACCTATTTGTGAGAAAGCCAATTCAAATCGACCTCGCTGCTTAGAGGCACCTTCTGGGAATATAAATTCCGGCTGGGATTGTAAATAACGTGCATCATAGTTCAAATAAGGTGACAGTGGTTGAATCGATTGGGACGGAAGTACTGGAAGACAAATATAAATCATGGTTACGAAATTGCGTAATTGTATCATCAAAAAAATTGATACTTACCAGATGAAGGGTTGCCGAAAGCAAGCGGTTTACTCAGATAATCGTCGCTCATAGTTATTGTAATGATGGAATACTGAAATATTCGCTAGTATTCTAGTAGTTTTCGTTTGAAGTTGAATGCTAAAATTTACGTCGTGTGCTTTGCAAGAATCAATGTTGACAGATGATTAAAATTTGACATAAAGCTTTTGATTCATGGACCAGGGGTATGACTAAAACGTCAAATCCCTCATATTGCCAGTGTACCCAAGGCGGTATAATAAGGTGGAACGTTATGTCAGAACTGCTGTTCAGCCATTACTAGAGTTCGAATTGACAGCGACCAAACGAACGGCTAGAGTTTTCCGAGAAAGAGGATAACAAATGGCATGCAATGATGAGTGCATACCGCTATGTGTTTGCTGCGCATAAACGTTGGTTTTGTTTACGCTGTTGGCATCATTGTTGTGTTTCGGTGACTGCTGCAAGTTGTTGTCTGCATTGCTGTTTTACGGAACGTGAGGGTTGTTGCTGTTGCTGCTGGTATTGGCAATTTAGCGATTGTGGGAGCTTTGCTAGTGGGTATATGAAAGGGTCACTACCGGCGGGCTTGTGCCGTACTGCTCTAAGTTCCATTCGCTTTGGTGGAATTAGTCGTTGGCGACCCATTAGGATTGAGTGATAGCGATACGCTGTGGATATCCATGCATATCGTTTCCCGGCGACTGCTGCTTTAGCTGGAGACTCACCTGATCGTGCGGGTTGTTCGATTGAAACCGGCCCAGCGTATGTATATGTTGGTGTGGACCGCTATGTAGCATAAAAATTAGACCTGCTTTGTTTATAAACAAAAATAGTCGCTGTCATTTATTATCCCCTCTCGCATCTTCCATGCCTTATCATCATACTGTCGAAAACGAACCACCTGTCAATTCCAGCTCCTTGAGTGTACCCAATATTGCTGCGGTTCACTGACATTTTGGTTCTGTCAATTACTGTTGCTTACAACTCGGTCCGGTTATATAGTCGAATAGTGGCTAACTTTAAACTCCATGTTAAATGTGAACACCTCCATGTGAAACCGTAATATGAAAACCGCTCATGCAGTTGAAAATAAAGCAGCGAATTTTTCTTTATTTTTACTATCTCCGTGATTTCAACGATTTCAATCCTCGCAAATGATATGTTGGTAAACAAATGACGTCATATTGATTTTGATTTTGGGTAGCCTATATTCAATTGATGTCTAACCCCTGTCATGGACTGGAACATCAAGTTAGCCCTTGAAAATAGAAAATAAACTGCTGTATTTGATCACACTTAGAGAAATAATTAGTGAATCTAACTATTCCTAACATATTGAGGACCGCTCACTAGTTTTCTCGTATTTCGCGTTCCGTCTGTTACGTATGGAACACGAAATAACCCCTGTTTTCTACACTTGATGGTTAAATCCTTGGTGTACCAAGAAACTAACAAGACCTACCGGTGGATCGTCTTCGTCTCATCCACACCGAAGGAAACGATCTCGTTCGTGGAATCCGAACAATTGAAGCGTTCAAGTTCAAAACCAGTGATTGAATGAAACAATTTCCGAATTCAATTGCGATCAAATCCCAATTTAGGTCAACTCATGCATCGTGATAGATTACATTCTTCGTTGCAAGTCTGACGTATGGCATGATGCCTTGTCCACTTCATTCATTTATCGCGGATTACCAAAATATGTGAAGTTATTGCATCCGCCAAGCATACGTATTTCTTGAACCTCAAATTTACTTGATTTGGTGAACTGCAGGAACTCAGTTTTGATTTTGATATGTAAGTTGAACGCATATTGTTCAATCGACGTGATCGCAGCGAATTGTTATCAAACAAACGGTATACGTATAAGTTCAGTGAACTGAAGACATGACATTTTTCAGCTGAAGACATGATATCTTCCAATGCAGTATCGAATAACTGTGTTCTTACCGCTTTTGAAGTCCACACACATTCCGGAGTGCAAAAACTTGCAGAGCTGATTCCCCACACTTCTTGGTTTTGAAGTCTGTGCTGGGGAAACTCATTTCGGCTTGCAAAAATACATGCGGGTACAGAAGTACCCGCACCTTGCATATATTTTGCAATACCGATTTGCCCAGACTCATTAGTTATGAAATCTGTATTAAGGAAATACACAGATTCTAGCGATCGTATATCAACCGCTGCGCAATCATAACTGAGTGGATTCCCGAGCGGGCATTCGTTTATATACAGATTTGCGTGATTTCAATAGCCTGTTTTCAAATCAATTTTTAAGCTACTAAAACAAGTTTTTGGATGAGTAATTAACAATTATATAACTGTTGGACATTTTGTCTTTCGAATGAAGTGATTATCATAAAACTCCGTTCAGCCGGCAAAGAGGTACTATCGTTCAAAACCTTGCACTCTTACACCTTACACCCGGTACAGAAAAGAAAGACGTAGTTCTACATCAAAATCCCTATTTCATAAATTAACTTAATCACAAGCAGCGCAGAACGGAGAGCATCGATACAAAATTTTGATGTTTGCTGCAAATAGCAACCTTGCGATGCAGTTACTACTGCGTAGCCAAATGTATGAACCGGCTGCTATCCGGGAGGTGCGTTATTATTTTACTAACCAGAATGGCAACTTCCGATCCGGTTGACAAGTTATGGTGGATGGTTGCCTTATTGTGTGGAGTTGCTCTAGGATAGATGATATTGTATCAGTTATTCCATACAGAATGATTTGTTTGTAAATTTCCAGCATGGAATTCGTCAAAAGTAAGTTCAACATTGGGAAACTCAATCAAAGCAGCTAATGTTCATTATTACATCACACCGTATCCTAACAATTTTAACAAAGTAATAAAGAATAATCAATCACCCTTATTCTGAAATCCGATCGTGTTTGACAGTTCGACTTAAATCGACCTTCACACTCTGAAATCCGTTTGACTAAAATTCAATTTTCACATTCGAAAGTGATAAATTTGCTTTGATGAAACACAAACGTCAAATAATTCATTCGTATTTGTGAAGCAATTCACTTAGATTAGCAGGTCGGAACACAGTATTAACCCTTTGCGGTCGGAATTAATTTCCTTTCGAAAAAGATCCTCTTATCTTTCTACGCTAATAATATTTTGTTTATACCGACTACCGTTATTCATAGAAACTCCGTATACATTAGTGAAAACGTTCATTAGAGATAAAGATTCGTTTCGAAAAAATTTTGTGGTGGCTGAGAGCAAACAAACGTCCGAAAAGGGGTAAATTGTTGAAATTTGAATTAAATTTTTTTTTATCCCATCTGTTTATTTTATTAGGCTCATTTAGCAATTCAGATGTAACAGTGCCGAAGTTATTCGTGTACATTATTGTCTCATGTTGTTACACAGTACCCATTTCTAGGCATAAGAGTATTCCTATCATATCGATACACATTTTTATCTATTTAACAGTAGCCATCCAGACGTAAAAGTATTCCTATTCTAACGATACACAACACATGTCGCTTTTTTTCGGCGTAAGAATATTGCTATTGTTCGAATGTTCACAGTTGGACTGTTCACAGCGGGACTGTTGATATGAGGCTTCAATTTTTGTGTTATTATTAGCACCAATTACCGATGCAGCAGACCGTTATGTGAACGGAAAGGGACTGGGATTACCGCCACATGATGATTGTTGCGTGGACGTAGTAGCTAGTTATTAGCTCATGATCGTTCGCTAAGTAGCGGACACGCAACCTATTACGCAACGAGGGCCCCCTAGTTCGGAATTGAAATTATTACTTGATGAACACTTTGAATACGTGGCTCCGTCCCTTACTATTTTTATTGTATATATTAAATTTCCACTAAAACTTTATCAATAATATGAAATTATTATAAGACCAAATGTTCAAAATTTTGTCGCATTTGCAGAAAATGTATTGCTTGATTATATAGCACACATACAGAAAATGTAATTTTAATTTTTTAATTCCGCCAGAAAATTGATTACCTTTTTCGCTTTACAGAAATCCAACACGAAGCTCAATATCGCCGATGTGAAGTTGCGTGTCAAGGATGCCACATTAACTCAACTTGATTGGATTTAAGTCTAACGAATACAAAATACAGAGATAAAAAATTGTGATCTGTTCGGGTAATGCTGACTCGATCGAATTTCAGAATACGGCTGAATAAAAAAGTAAAGGCTGTTTGATACACCATGGCTACGATATTGCGTAATGTTGTCGTTCAAAAAACGATACTTACCAGATAATCGTTACTCATAGTTATCCTTCATTGACACTGAAATATTTGCTAAAATTCTAGTAGTTTTCTTTCGAAGTTGAATGCTAAAATTGTATGGTCACACAAAAACTCAGCCAAACGCACGAGGATCAAATCATAGGTACAACGTTCAAGTTCGAACATAAGGAAAGGAAAAAAAAATTTCCATTAATAATTTTTGTTCATGAAATGTGTTTATTCCACCTGAAAACCCATTACCACTTCCGTAATATTATTTTTGTAATTTTGATTTTGTATGAGTGCCTTAAAAAGTGGGTTGTAGTAATGCTCTACGGTGTATATTCGGATAGTTTCAAAAATAATTAGCACGTGAATACTGTAAAAACGTTTATACGAGGTTTAAAAGTTTATGTACTAATGCAGCTTGAAGTTCACTTCGTACCAGAAATGAAGAGACTCTCGGTTCAGCTTTATATGTTACATTGCCTGGAGGAAAATGTGGTATATTGCAAGAGAACTCTTGTTTTTTCGAAATTTGTTTGCGTCCGTTGAAGCTTTGTGTGCAAACATAGCACTCAAATTCCGCGATAGCTCGTGCCTTTCGATTCCTGGCATAGAGCGCATCGTCTTTGACAATAGAATCAAGAAGCAATTGGTTTGTAATTGGGTAGAAGTCTGCGATTTTATGAAATAGAAAACTACTATAATTTTCCTCACTGTTTGATATGCTCAACACAAATTGTGCTAATTCAACCGGGCTGGGATACTCATCAACTAAAATTGCTGAATTAGGGTTTGGAAAATAGTTCTGGAAATAATCAAATTGAAGCACATACTGCGCAGACTATGGTGAATAATACTTACTTTGATGTTGGTAGCTCCAAAATAGATGGGAACAACTCCCAAAGTTAGTGATTTCCAAAATTTTTCCGTTATATAATCTTCACAGACTATGTCTTGATAAACTATAATAAACTTATATTTCGATACTAGATCGTAAAAATCGCGAATTTCCGAAGCCACTTTGGAATCATCTTTTACGCCAATTGGATACGTTTTGTTGTGCAGACAACTGCCATAGGAATCTATTCCAATATATTTCCCGAGCTCGCGAATATATAATTCTCTACCCGTTAAAGTATCGCACCGAGACTGGATATACAATATAGGAGATAATTTTAGTTTGCGCTGGAAAGCCGTTTTTTCGCCAAAAGAGTACATTCTTTTGAAGTTTATAAGCTCTTCCAAACTTGTGAATGTTTGTAAAGTAAGTGGTAAGTCACTATGCCTGCTGAAAGTTGATGTGAAATTGAATAATTTGATGCTTTCAAATAGAAAAGGCACACTTTTTGGAGAAGCATCATGATACAAGCCCCAATACTCTTGAGTTATTCGTCGAGAAGGCAGGTCTCGTACCGAAATGTTACTGCCATAAAAAAGATAGCCCTGGAAGCAATAAAGCATTTCATTTATTTTGAGCGATATTATTCATGAAGGAGAAAATATTACCACAAAAAATGGGTCCCGCTTAGCTTTTCGATCACTTGTGAAACGACATTCTATGTTCTCACATTTCCTATGATAATCTATATAATTCTTATATGGACTCCACCATATTAAGACATTGTATTCAGATCGAATAGGTTGATTATGCCTGTAATGGAACTTTTGGAATTTTCGTAATTAGAATGATCAGCCGAATCTACGAGTTTGTACAAATTACACTTACATATAAGCTTAGAACAAAAACGATTGTAAAACTAAGCAGTAGTGTTTTGCTGCTACGATATTTCCTCAGCAGCATTTTAAACACCAGCTGGTTCAAACATGCATAGAGCAACTGTATGGACAGCTCATTTATCACATCGTGAACAGGATTGGTTAACACATTTCGTTATCACTGAGTGGAAAGCGCACATGTTTATTTCGCATGCGATAATACAAATAGCCCATGCGCTGGGTAATTTCATTCGTACTGAAAATTCACCCACTCGGTGGTTACGCAGATGCGTTTAGAAAAATGGCATAAGTTACGACTTACGGAAGTGGATACACATACTACTGTTCAGAGCAGTGTATGATTATGTGAATCAATAGTTAAGGTTGCTCGTCAGTTTTTTTTCAAATGATGCTATAGTTCACATTCTGTAAATTCTATTCATGACATTCATTAACAATGGTAAATGAGTAAATGTAGGTAAGTTCACTGCAACTTTACTTTTTGAAGCAAAACGTAGATGTTATCCACTTTTTTAGCAAGGGAAAATTAGATCAGAGAGAAGAATAATCTCTCTCTCTCTCTCTCTCTCTCTCTCTCTCTCTCTATATATATATATATATATATATATATATATATATATATATATATATATATATATATATATATATATATATATATATATATATATATATATATATATATATACAGGTAAACTTCGATATAACGTACATTTCACTTTCAAAATTGTGCGTTGTATCGAATTGTACGTTATATCGAAGCATAATAAAGTACTCACAAACGTAGTCTATAATACATTATTGTGTTGCTGTTTTAGTAAAGTTAATGAATAAATTCAATCAGAAGGCGAAGCCTTTCTCCAGCCAGCCTTTCTCATGATGTTTCCCTTCATACTGTTGATTAAAGTTTGATTGATTTAGAATCCGGAATCACAAAACCACCTGTATTTCGGGATTGATTGAAGGTACAAAACTTGTTTTAGCATCACAATACAGGTAATTCATTGTTCTATCAGGATAAAAATATTGAAAAAAAATTCCTTTACACATTGGAAATGTGTACGTTATATCGAAGTTTCCCTGTATATATATATATATATATATATATATATATATATATATATATATATATATATATATATATATATATATATATATATATATATATATATATATATATATATATATATATATATATATATATATATATATATATATATATATATATATATATATATATATATATATATATATAAATCTCGTGTCACGATGTTCGTGGTTTTGATGAAATTACACCCAGAAAACCCCTTACGAAAAGAAGCTACCAAATTTTTGGTAATGCAAACATTGGTAGAATGTACATATTCTTTGTACATATTACTAATCGTATGTAAAATGGATGTCAGATGCAATGCACATCAGTACCAACGATTGGTACATTTTACTATATAATGTTCGTAACTTTGACGATTGTCATTCTGGCAACCGCGAAAATAATGTATTTCTTGAAAACATTGCGCTCGAAACTTTTGGCTCCAATATTGATTCGAGAGATTACCAGAAGGATGAATCGTACTGAGATCTTTCAAGCGGTCCATACGGCTGGTGTTGTGCTTCCAAAACCGCTCGCTTTTTGTCGCTGTAAACCCGATAAAGCTGGTTGAGGTAAATTTGGTTTGGCTTGAGACATTTTTCACACATTAGCTTAATGATCAAATTTTTGCAGATTAAATTTTCTCATCTCTCACGGAACATGACGATGCAGAGAATGATCAAACCATAAACTGCCGGACGATACGCAAACGCCCGCAAAATACGGGAAGTGGCGTTCGACGAAGACGAATTCCGCCACTGGATCTCGCCCCAAGATGGTATCATCGATTGGCTCGTGGTGGAGGAGAGACTTTTTAAGAACCAGAGCCGCGTCGAAGTGGAAGGGATGGAATTTTGCATCTGATGGCAATTGCTTGCAAATGAGTATAAATAATTTTATTTATTGTTTATTAGCCAAAAGATGGTAATGGAAATGATAATAATTAATAATAAAAAAAAAATATCAACAATAAATGTAGTTTATTATGAATCATTTCGACCATGTTTAGGGTGTATGTTAAATCAACGTTGAACCGATTGCGCATACTGGGTTATACTGGCCGATTTGACATTTGTTTACCAATGTTATCGCGTAATATGTACGAATGATTCGTATTGCAAAAATTTACTATCCATTTGTAATATTTACCAAAAAATTCGTCATATATACCAATCTTTCCTGAGAGTGTAGGATACCGATTACAATATATTTGATACCGAAAGGGTGGCCCTATGCAGAAAAAAAAACCTGAATTTTTTTTTTCTTAAATTTGGCTCTAAATATTTCATATAACCACAAATTTAAACCCACATACCCTATTTTTATTGGTGATTTTAGTATTTTTGTATAAACAATATTCAAATAATTTAACCGTTCTTCGTTTCTCAAATAGAATGAATTTATTTATTTATGTTGTTGCGCTACGCCCGCTACATCGAACTTTCACTCACACAACCACGATCCTGATAAAGCACCTGTTGGAGAACACGTATGTAAATTCAATGTGACGCACATCGTTCATACGACGCTCTCCATGTTCTTCTTCAATAGCACGTTCTCAACGTTCGCCTTATCATCGTATTATTACTTACATCATTTTTAGTAGTATTTGGTTGAGATTTCTATGCCAAGCAATACGCCTTGAATGTATTCTAAGTGACCAGCTCTAGGATATGTGTGACAATAACGCAAGTCAGAAAGGCCTCTTAGAAGGCCAAACATTAAACAACGAGCCCCGCTAAAGGTAATTCATTCATTCATTATATATATATATATATATATATATATATATATATATATATATATATATATATATATATATATATATATATATATTTCATTTCTCTTTTTGAAATGCATCATATGATGATTCTATATGATCAGGACAACGTCATTCAATGATGTCGTGAGCTATCCCAACAATTTATGATCGACATATGCGCGAAGATAAAGAGCGTGTGTTTAAATAAAAAATTAAGTCAGGTCGGGTTCGGTCTCACATATTGCAGGATGTATTCAGTTGAATGGAAGACACGAGGTTTACACATTGTTAGTTTGGTTGATCGACCAAATCGATAGGCCCTGAGGATATCGATAATGTAATCTCCTTAGAAATTCCAGATCTGTCTACTGTCTACTACTAACCCGTATTCTGATCGAGTCAGAATTATCCGAACGGATTGCAATTTTGCATTCTGAAATCCGTTCGACTCAAAACTAATCGAGTTATGCAAATGTGGCAACCTTGCCATACAATTCGAAATAGTCGACATTGAGCTCCGTGTTCTATTTATGTGAACCAAGAATGGTTATGGATTCTCGGGTGGAATGAACACGCTTTTAAAATGAAAATTTCAAATGAAAAATAAACTCTACATATCAAATATGTTCTACGTAAAAAAGGAATACAAGTGGGGAAAAACTTGAACGAAAATTGTGTCTGGTGATGACTTTATATTATAGATAATGTTTTGGTGGAAATGCAAGGAAATTCACAGAAAAAAAGTTAAGTTAGGGTCAGAACTGTGTTTTCTATGTATTCAAACAACATCGAGTAATCATTTTCAATTAATCATTGTTAAAATCAATTTGAATTTGTTTCCGGATCTGCCAATCTAATAGAGAGTGAATAGCTCCACAAATACGGATGAATCATTTTGATGTTTGCTTTGCGACAAGGCAAGGTTGCCACATTTACATAGAACGATTGTATTTGAGAGGAACGGATTTAAGAATGCAAAAGATGATTTCGATCGAATCGTGAAGTCGAGTTTCAAACCAATCTGATTCTGGGATATGGGTGACTGTTCGATATTGTTACCACAAACATGGTTCATGCGTGGATCTGAAACTTTTAACGCCTTGCGTTGCGGATGTAATAAGTACATGGCGTTTACCTAAGGCAAGGCGCAAATTGAGACGCATATAGCGCGAGTACTTTGGCGCGATATAGCGCCTGTTTTTGTGGCTAATGAAAACAGATAGAACCCCAGCAAACATTAAATCGCATAACAAGCGTATATATAACATCATATGCCACAAAATTTGGTTGGCATATAATGCGCCTAACTGGCATATGCATGCAAAAGTGGAGGCCATATACATACATGGCAAATGCTTACCGAATTAGTTTGGATGAATATGCAACTTTGACCGGATATAATAGCGATTATGTTGAAATTGAATTGCGATCTAATATGAATATATTCATGAATTGTCAAAGCACCAAATACGACTTTTGCCATACTCATATACGATTTTTTACAGACATAGAAAAAAAACAAATGGCGCAAAATATTTATTATAGCTTCACGAATCGCCATTTTTAGATATGAGTATTTATGTTTGGAGAATAAATAATTGTTTGATTGACTTGTGTTGGGAGTGGAATATGAATGTTTAAAATGGCACAGATTGATGTTTGGTGAAAACTGCTCCGATGTGGGTTCGAACTCCGGTCGTCTGGATTATCATCCACCTCTCGCGCGGCTATCTGAAATTTAATTCAACAGCGGTTAAAACTTTCGAGTGCATCAGCATTTCATTGACATTTCAATATGATGTAATATGTTCTTTATTAGGATCTAATATGATTTACTGTTTCATGATTTTCTTCAGCATGCAACACGATTTACTACAGTACTGAATCGATTTAAATTATACGCTTATACGACACACAAACTGCATCAGCGTAATATACGCATATGATGCGGATTAAATATATTTTACGACAATGTACATAAAAAAATTGATGTTCATTATACCGAATTGCGACCTAATTTGATAATGGTATATAAAATCGAGTTTTTACATTTTATGCGATTTCAAATATACACGATACATACTATGATTGATATTATATGCGATTATGATTTATTCGGGTTTCTTGTAAGATTGGCACGTGCAAAATTATACGATTTAATGTTTGCTGGGACGGCGCAAATTGGCCAGATGACGCGAGATGGTGGAGTGCTCGTGAGACACGACTCGCGTGACGCTGTGGCTGAACCACAGTTTCTAGTGCTGGTCATGCCGGTTGTGGTAGATGTGTTGGTGAACAATCATATAGCGCCGTGGGTTGGACACTGTATGGCTGTACTGGTCGGGTGATTGTATTAGTTAATAAATATATCGCGCAACTCTGTGTTAATCAGTCATTGTATGCGAGTGGCATGTTATTTACACCAAACTGCGACTCAATATGCGCTCCACCACGCTACGTTTGTGGCACGTACGAGTCGTGTTGGTAGTCTCGCGTTCGCTTACGAGCGCTATACACTTCTCAATTTGCGCCTAGCCTAAAGATTGCACCAACGACACGTTCCCAAGCGTACCCTGATGTCCAATATATCAACGAAGAAATACTGATAATGGAAGACAATCATACACAGAAATCAACAATGCAGACATTGAGTCTGGCAATCGTTGGGCAGTACCATAATCGCCTCAGTTGAGTAAAACACTCAACGTGCATATTAATGTTGAGTTCTGAAATTCGATGTAAAACATTAAATACATTTGCAAATCCGTGAATATGGATGAAATATGTCTGTATTTTCAATTCAGAATTCCGATGTGAACACTCTATTGAATGAAAACGACGAAAAATTGCGCTACAAAATAGGCAGGTTCATCAGCTCCATTGAAGTTGTCTGACGTATCGTTGTTCCCATTTCATGAACAGTTATAAATTTAACCGTCCATCTTGAAAACGGCAAGCGCATATTTTCCACCGAGACAACAATCGAACGAAATTGATATTGATTTTTCTCATTTCATCATTTTTCACTTTACGACAAAAATAAATCACTTCATTCACCTTACGTTTAACTTTTAAGAGATCAAACATATCAGTTACATTAATGAAATACATTGAAGCAAGAAATATAATACACATTTTCGTTCAAATCTTTTCATTCGTTCAGTTTTGTTGATCACATTCGATTAATTTTATAGATATTTGAAACATTCAAACATGTTTACAATACATTGTACAATAATTTACATTTAACGTTACATGCCGAGGCACCACTCAGTGTCGCATTGGAAAGGATTTTGACCTGTCATTGGACATTGGCGATGAGAGTCGACGTTTGGTGGCGACTTTCAATGTGGGGCCATAATTTGAGCCCCGAACTCGATGTTTACAAAAATGTCCAATTAGAGGTAAAAATGTCCAATTAAACGTTACAGGTCTGTCCAATTAGCTAAATATCGCATTGAATGTAACTTACTGTATATGTTCCATTTAACACCCAAAATATTCACTAGAAATCATTTATATGGCAGAACAACGTTTGCCGGGTCAGCTAGTATAACATAATAACAACATCCACGTAGGATTAATAGTTTCCATATGCTTCGATGGAATTTGTATCCATCACGATTCATAATCAACATGATTCTATCGATTCTGAAAAATAAACGTTCATTTAAAACTAATTTATTTTGTGCGATATCTGATAGAATAAGTGAAACAACGTTAGTTTTGCAAAAATTGTGCACATATGACGGCACTGTGCGGCCCATCAGGTAATATATTTGTTAATATCAACTTAATTATGAGGAAATGAGGGTAACAGAAATAACCGCAAAGAAAAGGCGTAATGTTTTTTATCCCGTTTGTTTATTTATTTAGGCTCATTAGCATTTTAGCTGTAACTGAGCCGAATTTTAATCGTGTACATGTTACATGTTTTTGTCGTACCTATAAATAGCACATTACACAGTTGTCATATTAGGCGTAAGAGTATTTCTTCTGTTCTTCCATTGTTCAGTTAGACCACCGGACAGCGGAGACAGTTGGAATGATCATTATTGTGTTATTAATAGAACAACAGTCCGATGTTCCTTGCAGAACAGAGGAACTGTATGGATGAATCGATCTTATTTCGACCGTAGATCGATCTCCATCGCTGATGATTGTTGCGTAGACGTAGTTATTCTATAACAACACTTACTAGGCGAACGCGCCACCAATGTGGCTACGAAGACCCCCCCCCCCACAAAAAAGCGAAATGTTATTATTATCTAAGGGTGCTCATACACTGTTTGACCGAAGCCAAATATTTGACTCTTTTTGACAGATAAAATTTGGTCAACGTGTACTAATCAAATATATTCTACACAAAACACGACAAGAAAATATTCAATTATTGGATGTCTAAAATATTTTTTTCAGTTTGTTCTTCGAACCTGTCGGTACATGGTTAGGTTACCTTGAATATTCCAGCGGAATTTTTCCATGTTCGGTGTTTGAAATTGTTTACCACTGTTGAAAATTGAAGAGTGGCAAACAAAATAGTGTTTATACAAATATCAAATCAAACCTTATCTGTCAAAAAATATCAAATATTTGACCTCCGGGCAAACAGTGTAAGGCCACCTTAACATTTCTGAAAATAGCTAAATGTCCAAACCAAAATGTCTATAAATGTGGAAATTTCTTCAGATCTTGATAATACATGAGCTGAAAAGTCCCGGGCGCCTCTAAAAAATGAATAATTTCGAGAGGTTCATTTGCCACTAGCTCTGAGGCATATTTCGAAGACTTAAACGTTTCGTACTACAGAAAGGGAATCGAAATGTTGGAAACTCTGTACCAAGTTTATTGCCCTCGAAGGAAACTATGTTGAGGAATAAATACAACTTTACCCAAAAAAACAATTGTTTTCGTTAAAAATCCCGGGACTTTTCAGCCCATGTAGTACAATAGTTTCGAATTGCAATGAATGATGTATTTTAAAACGAAAATTAACCGGGTAAACGTATTGCACCAGGCCTTACTAAAAGATCGTATCCTATTTTTCAAACTAACCGGGGAATCATAGGGGAACACAGGATTGTGAGAGACCGCCGCTTCCACTTAAGCATTTTCCGTGTGGCATTTATAACCACGATGTTTTTCTTCGCGTCAGAATATTTCTAGCCTTGTGACGTTACGCGGTTTTCTCTGTGGTTTTCTCTGTTGGTTATTAATGTTTTGCGATAAAGAACAAAATTACCACTTTTGACGAAAATCTGAGAACTACTATATTGGTTTGGCATGGAATGGCTGTGTAATAATAATATATAAGTATCATTAACTTCCTTGAACAGTGTATGTTATATAATTCACTTTAAATATTTATATATGTTTTTAAATAAATACATTTGTCAAACAAACTAAAAAACTAAAAACTTTTATATTGTGCTTTTATTTTTTGAGTTTAACACTTAACACTCAAATACTCGCGCATTGGTCTGTCAGACCGATAAATCAATAATTCGTTCATTTCTCAGAAAATATCAACATTACGACTTTGCGATTCTCTCTAGCTTCGTTATTCGTCGTTCGTCATCGTTTAGCGTATCGCATGTGTAGGTACAAAGGGGGACGTGTGCCACTTTTTAACACTTTCGGTCTGACACACCGAGTGGCGTGGAATATTTATTGAATATAATGCATAAGATCTATTCTTATTTGATTTCAGTCCCTTTTGTAACTGGATTGAACGGATCCATATATTAACTATTCGTCGATATATTCGTCGTTAGATTCATGCGTCCAAAAGCAAAATATAAATGTTTGACTTTCGTTTAGTTATTCGCTAAAGTGAAATTCTTTCACAAGTGTGTATATGTATGACCATTATATACATATACACACTTGTGAAAGAATTTCACTTGTGGAGGAATTGTAAACAGTAAACTATAAACTAATCGGTAGCTTATGGTAATTTTTAACAGTTACAGTTTGTGGATATTTTTTTATAATGGACAATATCGACAAGAAAACAAGAAAAAGAAAAGGAAGTTCCTAGAAATCCTTTTATATCATCTTTTTATGCCCCATCTAACAAAAGGCATTAATTCATAGTTTACCAAGAAAACAGTGACAAATAATATAAGAAATATGCAAACTTTATATTCCAGAACCTTTATCATCTAGTAATTATCTAGAAGGTCGTTATACATTCTTCTCTTCGATAAAAGACCCGAAAAACACACAACAACTGCATGAAATGTAAAAAATATGTTTGTTTCGAGCATGTAGTTATGCTATGTTCTGATTCTTACTATAATGAAACCACAATCGATTAATACGTTTTTATGTTATTTTATAGCTCTTTATACTTTCATATTCAGTTGCTTATTTTTAATTAGTAACAGTGAAAAATTCGAATTTCGTTATTTGTGTTGGAGTATTAAAAATTACTCTATTTTGAGGAGGCTGAATTAGATGGCTACTAAAACATAATAAAGACGAAGAAAACATATTTTTTGAGTTTTTTCATTCATTCATATCCTCTTCTTCGAATAAATGTCGATAAGGCCTGAAAAATACACAATGGCAACATTACAGAGAAGTTTAATTTTCGGTCTGTGACACCGTGCGCGAGTATACGTGTTATGATTTTGCACGCGAGTACAGGAGGGTTAAAGACCCTTCAATAAAAATAGCATTCAAACAACAGAGTAAAGCTGACATACAATTATGACGGATGATTGCTTTTTGATTGGCTCATTTGGCACTGATTAGCACTGAAACTAGTGAACCGCCAATTAAAAAAAACTCCAACTAAAAAAATGCCAATAAGCGAACGTGTATTGTATGTATGTATATTTTCTCGCATATCACCATCGTAAGTGTAATATTTTTATATACAATTAAATTTTATCATATAATATTTTTCTATCTTCAAATATCCTACAATCGAGGACTCTTTTTGTTGTTTTATGTTACGTTTTTTAAATTACTACTTAAAAAACGTTACTAACTTAGGACTATAGAAAAACTTTTATTAAAAAGCTGAGAAAATTTGCCACTCAATTTTCCACAATTCGTTCTTTCACAACAAATTTCTATCTTGTCGCAATTTTGTTGCAATTTTAAACTTCAATTGCACTGTCAAACTGATAGGTCTGTCAAACTGATAGGTCAAAAAACGAAAAGCAGCAAAAATTGACAAATAATGTGGGATAAATAATAAAGCAAAGGTAATCATGGATTTTGAAAATTTGAAAGAGAAATTAAAAAGGAATGTGTTTTTTCAATTATTTTTCTGATATGGTTATATCAGAAAAATAATTGAAAAAACACATTCCTTTTTAATTTCTCTTTCAAAGTTTTATAAAATTGCACTGAATAGTTAATATAAGGGCAATTTTAATATTTGAATAAACTTACGTAATTATAAACATGTTTATATCAATCTTCCCATCTTATCATTCTTCATCAAAGACCTTGCGTCAAGACAGACAAAAATCGATACACTCTCAAAACAAATATGCCTGAAAAAATTATATTCTTCATGTACACAAGGATTGAAAATTTGGACACTTTTTTTATCCCATTTATTTATTTATTCAGGCTCATTAGCATTTTAGTTGTGACGGAGCCGGATTTAATCGTGTACATGTTACATGTTTATGGTATCTATAAATTGTAAATTACACAGAAGTCATTTTAGGCGTAAGAGTATTCTTTTTGTTCTTCCATTGTTCAGTAGACCGGACAGCGGAGACAGTTGATTTGACCATTGTTGTGTTATTTATAGCACAACAGCCCGATGGTTTCATTGTTGCAAGCAGAGCTTGAATATGGATAGAGAGAGGCCAGGACTCCGACACTGAATCGATCTCCATCGCTGATGATTATTGTTTGGACGTAGTAATTCTATAACAACACAAAGATGGTCAATTAAGGGTCCTGAGTTTTGAACTCACGATCGATCGCTTAGTAAACGAACGCGAAACCAATGTGGCTACAAAGGCCTTTTCAATATGGACTTTTTGTAGTGGGTGAATTGTATGGAGTTTCACTGCTGTGAATATTTAATGTATGTCAGTACATGGTTTCAGGCCTATCAGTATTCTAACCATCATGATTTAGTATGTCGTATTTGTAGACCACTTTAGTCCGTTAAAAAATTGTATTGGGTTTGAATTATCGAGCTTTCGCTGTTCCATACTAACATCGAATCAAGGCGCCTAGAAGTATACCCCAAGGCGCCTAGAAGTATATACTAAGGTGGGCCAACTTGCTAAAACCACTCTTCAGCCATCTTGGAAGTCTACTGTGTTTTGTTTGTAAACAACACACAATACGCTATTGCCGAAGCTCGTTCGTGATCAGTCTGTCTCTTTCACGCTACAAGCAAATAATTCCCCTTCTACTTTCTTCCATGCTGTTTTCATATACCGCTCCCCTAACCAACTTAGTGACGAAACGGCCTCACCTAGTACCATAGACCCGTCTTGGTATACCCTAAGGTGGGCCAACTTGCTAAAATTACTCTTCAGCCGTCTTGGACTTCTACTGTGTTTTGTTTGTAAACAAAACACAATGCGTTAGTGCCAAAGCACGCTCGTGATCAGTCTGTCTCTTTCACACTACAGACAAATAATTCCCCTTCTGCTTTCTTCCGTACTGTTTTCATATACCGCTCCCCTAACCAACTTAGTGACGAAACGGCCTCACCTCAGTATATACTACTAGGCGCCTTGATTGCAATCAAGACGGGTCTATGGTACTAGGCAATGTCCTGGAAAAAAGGTAATGAAGATGGTCGAATTTCGAGCGACATAGCATGCGCTGGCATAACTATTTCGCAAATAGTGACGTCAGTCGTTGTGTTTATCTTTGATTGCCCACCGCATCCATGTGAAAATGCTATTTTCAGAAAGTAATTTATCAATGAAAAACATTATTTCATTATTTTATCGTTATGAAGTTGATGTTTCGAAGGCTCTCAGTGTCGGTGTGTATGTTGTGAGATAAAAATCGCCAATTAATCAGAATTTCACCGAACATGTTACTGCTTTCGAGAACTAAGCATTCGACTGCTCTCTGGACCTTTTTACCACATGAATAATCGAAATAAGCCACGATATAATTGTCACCTGCTAGAAAACAACCAGTTGAATGATTTCATGAGAATTTTGGCTCAAATTATCATGCAACCGTGAGTACTTTCAACATTGTTTTGTTTCTTCCATATACATTCCATATAGAATGCAAATAATTACGACACGATATTTTGCTTGCAAATACAGATACACTTCGCCTACTGCTCCACCTCTATATGTACTTCATTGGGTACTAGGTGAGGCCGTTTCGTCACTAAAGGCTGATTTAGACGATGCCAGTCAGCGCTCTAGTTGAGGTATCCAGTGAACAGATAACAGACACTCTGTCCAAGTCATTTGTACCAGTATCGAACAAGTAATTGGCCTCTAACTTGAACAGAGTGTCTGTTCTCTATTCACTGGATACTTCAACTAGAGCGCTGACTGGCATCGTCTAAATCAGCCTTAAGTTGGTTAGGGGAGCGGTATATGAAAACAGTACGGAAGAAAGCAGAAGGGGAATTATTTGCTTGTATCGTGAAGGAGACAGACTGATCACGAGCGAGCTTCGGCACTAGCGTATTGTGTTTTGTTTACAAACAAAACACAGTAGACTTCCAAGATGGCTGAAGAGTGGTTTTAGCCAAGGCGCGTAGAAGTATATCCTAAGGTGGGCCAACTTGCTAAAACCACTCTTCAGCCATCTTGGAAGTCTACTGTGCTTTGTTTGTAAACAAAACACAATACACTAGTGCCGAAGCTCGCTCGTGATCAGTCTGTCTCTTTCACGCTACAAGCAAATAATTCCCCTTCTGCTTTCTTCCGTACTGTTTTCATATACCGCTCCACTAACCAACTTAGTGACGAAACGGCCTAAGGCTAAGGTTACTTTGGATAGGAGTATGCACGAAAATTTGATTGTACGAATAGAAACAAACAATTTTGTTCGATAGAAGCTGACGAATACAAACGAAGCAAGGGGGAAGCAATGTAACCACACCAATACAACTCAATGTGGTTGTTTAGCTTCACTATTGCATACAATTCGTACGACCACTTTTCTGCATCCAGTGTCACCGCCGCCTAACCTAGTACCATAGACCCGTGTTGGTGTTAGCCAAGGCGCGTAGAAGTATATCCTAAGGTGGGCCAACTTGCTAAAACCACTCTTCAGCCATCTTGGAAGTCTACAACTTAGTGACGAAACGGCCTCACCTAGTACCATAGACCCGTCTTGGTTTTAGCAAGCTAGCCCACCTTAGGGTGCCGAAGCTCGCTCGTAATCAGTCTGTCTCTTTCACGCTACAAGCAAATAATTCCCCTTCTGCTTTCTTCCAAGGCGCCTAGAAGTATATACTAAGGTGGGCCAACTTGCTAAAACCACTCTTCAGACATCTTGGAAGTCTACTGTGTTTTGTTTCTAAACAAAACACAATACGCTATTGCCGAAGCTCGCTCGTGATCAGTCTGTCTCTTTAGCAACAAGCAAATAATTCCCCTTCTACTTTGGGTGCTTATACACTGTTTGACCGAAGCCAAATATTTGACTCTTTTTGACAGATAAAATTTGGTCAACGTGTACTGATCAAATATATTGTACACAAAACACGACAAACAAATATTCAATTATTGGATGCCTAAAATATTTTTTCAGTCTGTTCTTCGAACCTGTCGGTACATTGTTAGGTTACCTTGAATATTTCAGTTGTTTTTTTTCCATGTTCGGTGTTTGATATTGTTTACTACTGTTGAAAATTGAAGAGTGGCAAACAAAATAGTGTTTGTACAAATATCAAATCAAACTTTATCTGTCAAAAAATATCAAATATTTGACCTCTGGGCAAACAGTGTACGGCCACCTTTTCTTCCGTGCTGTTTTCATATACCACTCCCCTACCAACTTAGTGACGAAACGGCCTCACCTAGTACCATAGACCCGTCTTGTACCAAACAATGCAAACCGGGTATCTGTCAATTTATCATTCGTACTTACAAAATTGTTCGTTTTTGTGCAGCTATTGACTTGTGGCGTAACAAGGAGCGAATATTTTCTCGAAAACAATTCTATTATTACAGCCATGGCAATCTCTCCAAGTGCAATTCGCAGTCAGCTTGCAGCGTTGACCAATTCGTCGGGGATACACAAAGAACAAGCTGACAAATATCGTGCTTTGCTGGAGCAAATTCTGTTAAATACTGGTAACGAATTAGTGGACACATTAAAAATATTCATCGAAGCGAGTGAGTACTAAACAACACTGGTTAGGGTAATCGATTAAACTATTTTTTTTCAGTCGTTAATGAGCATGTAAGCTTGGTTATTTCTCGGCAAATACTATCAGAAGTTAGCACTCATCTAACAAAATTGCCCGATGATATTTCGAAAGCAGTCTCACATTTCACCCTTGATAAGGTACAACCTCGAGTGATCTCATTCGAAGAACAAGTTGCTTGTATCCGGCAGCACTTGGCTCAAATCTATGAGCGAAACCAAAACTGGAAAGAGGCTGCAAATGTGTTGGGTGGAATCCCGCTGGAAACCGGTCAAAAGTGGGTTAATTTTATGTATAATATATGTAGTCTCTACAACTGTTTTTCATTCCCAATAGACCCTATTCACTGGACTACAAACTGGAAACGTACCTCAAAATTGCGCGTCTTTACTTAGAGGACGAAGATCCGGTACAGGCGGAGGCATTCATCAATCGTGCTTCTATCCTGCAAGCGGATACGAAGGATGAAAAATTACAGATTCTGTACAAGGTTTGCTATGCCCGTGTTCTTGACTATCGCCGTAAGTTTATTGAAGCTGCCCAACGATACAACGAACTATCTTATCGTACCATTGTGGATGAGGGTGAACGAATGACAGCTCTCAAGAAAGCACTGATTTGTACCGTGTTGGCTTCGGCAGGACAACAAAGATCACGTATGTTAGCTACTCTCTTCAAGGATGAACGTTGCCAACATTTGCCGGCATATTCGATTTTGGAAAAAATGTATTTGGATCGTATAATTCGTCGATCAGAGCTGCAGGATTTTGAAGCTCTGCTTCAAGCTCATCAGAAGGCATCAACCATTGATGGGTCCACAATTCTCGATCGCGCTGTGTTTGAACACAATTTGCTGTCGGCTAGTAAACTGTACAACAACATTACTTTTGATGAGTTGGGTTCGCTGTTGGAGATAGCACCACCCAAAGCGGAACGAATTGCAAGTCAAATGATCACTGAAGGACGCATGAACGGTTACATCGATCAGATCGATGGTGTTGTTCATTTCGAAAGTATGTAGATTACATTTGTTTCGAATGCTTCGATGTTTTGATTTCACCTTTCTTTTATCTTACAGCTCGAGAAATTCTGCCGCAGTGGGATAAACAAATACAAAGTCTCTGCTATCAAGTGAATGGTTTGATCGAAAAAATAAGCGCAGCCGAGCCGGAGTGGATTGCCAAGATTATGGATGAGGAAATGTGCACTTGAGTGAAGTGAATGAATTGAAACAATACAGTACAGTCGATTAAAGGATTTAATATTAATAAAACTACAACATTAGGGTCTGATGTTTTAGATGATTCTATATTAAAACAATCCGTGAAACGCGATAAAGCTGGTATCACGGTGTCTAGTGATTTTTTGAAATCCCATTCGTTTCATTTTATTTCAAGTTTGTTAGTATTTTCAGCTATAACAGAGCCGGATTCAATTGTGTGCATGTTTATATTATTGATACATAATGGTAAACCACATAATATCGCATTTTTTGGCGTAAGAATATTCCTTTTGTTTCAATGTTATTTGGACCGTATGGCGGAATAGTTGATATGATGTTACCATTGTTATGTTATTAGGTGCACAAACAATCTGAACTTTGTTATTGTGAACTGTAGAGCGTGTGTTAAAGAAGAGACCGACTCCCATCACTTGTTGCATGGATCTAGTTATTTTAGAATAATACACAAAGGTGAACGAATCCGATCGTTCGCTAGTAAGCAAACACGCCATCAATCTCGCTACGAAAACCATTTGGCGAAATTGACAGAAAATCTTCTATCTGCTGCCCTCTTACCGCCAAATTCTGAGTCTGAATTGGTGTTATGAACTCTCAGTTCTGGAATTTGTTTCTTGTTCCTAAATTGTTGCGGTAGTAATCCATTGTTTTGTGTTTCAAGTTAGACGTCTACTATTTGGAAAATCGAGTAAATTATTTCCAGCTGTGCTGTCCATTAACCCTTTCACGTACAACATCGAGTCTCTCACGTGTTGCGTTCGCATAGCACAATGCACTAAAGGGTCCCTTACACGATAAATAATAATGACATTACTTCATCAGAATGACGATAACAATGATTGTGTAAGGTTGACAAAATTGATATGATGGGCAATAATGATGCAAATCCGGATTTTCTGATCTCGCTCCATCATTCGAGGTGTCTAGGAAACTGTGCGACATCTTGTGTCAAAATCTATGTTTGTGAGCCAATTTACTCTCTATCGGATTAGTGGGCCCAAAAGCAATTTAAAGTTCTTAAAATTTTAATGAAAGTTATTGGGCCCTATTATAGAAATCGAATCGAGGATTCGATACAATCGCTATCACTATCACACCGAGTAAAATCTGGAATTATAGAAATCGAGGAAAACTGCTCCATTCATTAGCAAGCTCGAATGTCAGCGGTTGTGATGAAATATTTTGAAACATGTTTGAAATGTTTCATAAAGCACTATAGAAAGGATGCCAAAAAAATTTTTTGAGGCATCTGCTATGAAAATGTATTTCCAAAAATGTTAATATGGTTATGTTTTGGAGTAAATTCATTTTCCCTCAAAGAATAAAGCTTAATAGGCGTAAGGCACGCATGCATGTGTAATAAAAACGACAGCGTGGAACAATTTTCTTTAAAAAATATATAATTATTAGAAAATGAACTTTTTCATGCATTTTCATAACTGCAATCAATTCCGTAAAGAGTCACGCACGAATTTCACTTTTTTTCTCAGCAAAACAGTTTTTGTTATTCATGTAATGCATCATTTAATTCTCTTTTAGCGTCGATTTCTTGTGGTAGTCAAATCCTCCAATCCTGCCTCCACAAAAACCTCGAGCAATGTCTACATTTGCTTTCATTGGTTCAACGAGCCGTTCAAACTGGTGGTGATTTGGTTTTTTTTCTTCCGCCACTCATTTTCAGCCACTGAATTATGCGCTGGAATGAATACTGCATTGTAAATTATAACATGATTAATATAAATAATGCTAGATTGAACACTTACCTTGTATAGACTATTCTGGCAGCACAGTAAAACAAATGCTGATCAAAACAAACGAACATGTGTTGAAAATTGCATATATTGAAGCGTTTCTGAAATGTTTCCCAAAGGGATTCAAGCCAAAACAAAATAATTCTCTGAAGATATGCAACAAGTGAAACAAACAACTCTAAAAGTTCTGACACTTGCATCGATAGTTATCACTCGCTCGGTGCTATCGAATTGCTCGATTTCTATAATAGTAAAATAAAGTAAACGAGCAAAATTCTTATCGCCTCGATTTCTATAATAGGGCCCAATATCAACCAAACTCTAATCGATTACTCACAAGATATTAAATCTGCCGTCGCAATGTATAATGAAAAACGTCGGAAAACTCGAGCTAGTGCTCTGAAAGTTATTTTTTCAAATTGTTGAAAATTTAACCGGAAGATTAGGTAACTCCAACCAGGCGGATAGTATGTGCAATCCTGTGGTTCCAATGATTCCGATTGGGGGTAGAAGGAGAAATTCAAGGAAGTTGAAAGTAGATCAACCGGGAGATTGAAGGGAGTTCAACCGGGAGGCTGATGGAGGGATTTAACCGGGAGGTTGAAAATAGGTCTACCGGAAGATTGAAGAAAATTCAACCGAAAGTTTGAAGGGAATTCAACCGAAAGGTTGAAAGGAATTCAGTCGAAACGTTGGAAGGAATTGAACCGGGAGATTAATGGGAATTAAACCGGGAGTTTGGCAAGGAATGTTGAAGAAAAATTAATCGGGAGGTAAAAGGGATTTCATTCGGGAAGTTAAAGGAAATTCAACCGGGAGATTGAGTGTTGAATGAGGAATGAAATGAATTTAATCTGTAGGTTGGAGTGATTCCAACCGAGAGTCTTAAGTGAATCCAACCGGGAGGCAGAAGTGAATTCAACAGGAAGGTTGAAATGAATTCAACTGGCTGATTGAACTAAATTTATCCGGGGGGTTGGAGACTGGAGTGAATCCAGCCGAGAGATGAAAATCAATCGAACCGGAAGGTTAAAATGAAGCAAGCTGGAAGTTTAAAGTGCACTCAACCAGGAGGTTATAGCAGAAGGAAGTGAGTAGAGATAATCGGGCGATGGAAGGAAATTCATATTCGGAAAGATAGAATGAGAAGCAAATGGTAGATGGAGATGTTGTGAAAGTAACGAGGAACATTGAGTTTGGACCAAGAATTATGAAAGAACATGAGAAAGTTGAATAAGCTGGATGCAGATTAATATAAAAAAGAGTTTATTGTGATAAGAAACATGACGTACATTGTGCTTTAAAATCGAAATAAATTTTAGATGAATTTCGTTATAGTGCATCCATTTATTTTTTCCTTATGTCGAAGGGATGAATGCTTCTAGCACTGAGTGTTGCTGCTCGAGTTTGCCAAAAGGAGTTTCTGAACCAACAACAAAGTAACTATGTTCAGCTTAAAACTCCGTATATTACGCACGACATTCTCAAAAATAATGTAACGTTATGTTCCAAATTGAATTATTAAGGTAAGGGAGGATTGTTGGGTTCACTTTAATCACTTTAATATAATAATCTGTCAAATATATACGGGGAATCATAAATTTTAAATCTTCCCACTTTTCTGAAAAATGACGTACTGACAGTATTACGCACTAAAAACAAATAAAATAGTTTTAAGTGCGTAATACTGTCAGTATGTCATTTAGTATGTTTACAGCTTTATTAAGAACAAGTTACGTTTTTTTGCTCAGCGTTTTTTTGATATGATGTTGACCATTCGGTATTCCTCTCGGAGGGCCAAACGGTCAATAAAGATGCGTTTGAGAGAGGACATCCGTCGCGAACGGCCAGATTTGCGGAAGGATAACTCTTGGATTTTACACCACAATAATCCTCCAGCTCATCGATCGATCATTGTGAAAGATTTTTTGACTAAAAATGACGACACGAATGTGATTGAACAAGCACCGTACTCTCCAGATATGGCCCCGTGTGACTTTTTTTTCCTATTTCCGAAATTCAAATTACCGCTTCGTGGGACCCGTTTTGACAGCATTGAAGACATAAAACAAATTCGCTGCGTGAACTGAAGGCAATTCCTGAATACAGTTATAGAAAGTGTTACGATGAAATCAATCAATTCATACAATTGTTGAAATAATTGAATATTTTGGCCAGCTTGTTAATTTGTCCATGTATGTTCAGGGCGCTAGTCCTTTATTATTACGCAAACATTGATTTGATGTCTAATTTGAAATGGACTGTTCATTTATGCGCGTTGTGTTATTCTTTCTAGAAATTGCATGTGATTTCACACAAACCACTTCCACTACACGGAATAGAACTTTATCATTATAATACAAAATCATTATCCGACACGCTCAAGATATCTTCACCACTTTTGGGAGTTGCTCTATTAGGGTAGGTAGGGGCAATATGGCCCCTCAAGAACGAAACGTTCTAAATAGTGTAGAAACATTTATAGATTATGCTACATGTTAAAACCTCACAACTTGAAACCTTATTGATCAATGTACATTGTATAAATATGATTGAAAAAAGATTTATGTGAAAATTTACACTTTCAAAATGTGTGTTTCATTTCTGTCGATCGAAAGCACTACGGGGCGATATAAGCATGTTAGTTGATTCAATCATTCAAGCATGTTCTCGCTAGGAATTTAATTGGGTTTCGTTCAGTTTGCATGTACAAAAAATTGTAATGGGTTGTATCTAGAACACGACCGCAGTTTTCGACGTAGAACTACGGAAAATTCGAAATTTTTGTAATAACTTCTTAGCTATTTAGTTTTTTATTACTTTAGTAGACTCGAAAGAGTCGAGTAGAGTCGCCGAGACTAGGCTTCCGATTTCGATGACACCGTCAGCGCCCGTTCTAGCGCGTGTAAAGATGAAGCCACCGCTTGTTGTTGTTGTTGCAGCTCGTTCAGTTCTAGGTTGATGCTATCAGCTGTGACCTTGACTTCTCCCTCCTTTAAAGAAGAATCGTCTCGATTCTGGAAGATTCCTATGGTTGGAATTTTCACCTGGATCTCCTTCTTCTTTGTTATGTAGATAGCGATAATGATGCCGATCGGAACGCAAATAAGGGATATGGTAATTGACGAATATGTGTGGATATTTCGCTCACGGATGAACGTTTCGAGGTGATGTCGATTCGTGAAGTTCAGTTTTTCAATTTCTGTATACTGCTCGAAGTATTTTTCAGAAATCTTCAATCCTTCTAATGGTAATATAGCCAATTGTTCGGATCTTGTGATCTCTATGTTGGAGAAGGTGGAATCATTGACTTTCACCGTACAATTGTGGAATTCAATTAGAAATATTCCAGAGAGATTGCGGTCGCTAATACCGCAGTTGGTATTAACATCCACGTTGTTCACGTTTTTCAATATTATGTGATTATGTGTTCGTCAAAGGTTTGATTTCGAACGCTTTTCTGAATGGTACAAACGTACAATTAGCGGGTCTTCCATTCAGCAATTGCGTGACGCATTCTTCTTGGGGGATAATGGTTAGATGAGACCTTTCACACAGGTTGATGCTTCCTACGCGTGGACATGCTTCATCGATGAAATAACTTTTCTCGTTGCTATTCAGGACTAGTGGTTTCGGTAGCTCTATAATTTTGTTGCCTACTAGTGGTAAGGATTCTATGATAAAGTTCATATAAATTGGTTTTTCTATGATTGGAACTGAAATTATTAAGATTAATTTTGTCTTATTGTAGAATGCAGATATCCCTAGGAATTCGTAAATCTCTTCTGTATTGTAAATAGTTATGTTCTGTTGATCTAGCATTTGTCTTGCAAAATTTAATTCTCCTGGTGATAGTAACCTTTTGGAAATAAAGTTCATTCGTGCTGCTTGCATTGCTTCGAAAATATCTGAGAGATGATTTCTTGTGTGATCTAGACTGTATCCTATTTTTATAATTTCTTTTAGAACTGTCATACTTTGTGTGAGGTTGCTTTGATATCTAGCCTGGATGATATTCTTCGTTATTTCCTCATGTTGAGCATTTATTTGTTTAATGATTCTGTTCATTTTGTCTTGAAACTACAAAGTTTAGCAAACCTCTCTTATTTCTTGACAGCGGTTGAAGGTCGTTGTATAGACTTTTGACACTTCTAAATTTCGTTTCCATTATAAAGGTTAATTCCGAAAAATTTCCAAAGTTTTTTAAGCCGTTTAGCAGAACAGAGAATCTTTCAATTGTTTGATCATAATCTTTAAGATTAATTCTATGTTCTCCTTTTTTCACGTAACTTTCTCCGTTTTGAAGTGCTAATAACCCGGGATTTTCGTTAAGGGAGGTAATTTGGATTATTTGAAAGGAGTGTTGTACCATTATGGCTAATATGGGGGTTATTAACACTTTCATGGTAGTTATTTTGTTAGTTAGATTGGTTACTTATTGGGGTTAATTCTGGAACAGGGGATAGCGTCTGGTAAGCCTGGTAAGTATGTCTTCGTATGGTTTCTGAAAAAGAAAGAAAATCAAGTTATTAACTATGTTCAAGTCATTGTTTTTATTCTCGAATCCGCTTCATTTTAGCCTTGTGTAGAAGTCGACCGTCGATATCATTATAGGCTACGTTAATGTCTCGGGCTACTTCTACTGCTTGGAAAGGGTTTCTAGTTTTCGATTTTATTCCTTGGGTTTTGTTTAGGACAAGTTGTCCTTCTTCTAGAGCAGGTGGATCCTCTCTGCTTTTTGTTGTGATAGGTTAGTTGCCTGGACTGTGTTTCCTGAATTTTTATTATGGCTTCATCGTATATTTTGTTACTAGATTCAACCAGTTCTGTAGCATCGAGAGATCTCTCTTGGCCATCTTTAATGCCGAAAAAGACTTCTCGAGGTTTTAGATTAATAGATGTGTGTATTGTTCCGTTATATAACGTACATGCAATTCTGTACATTTCTTTACCAGAAATGTTAGGAAATTTATGTCTATTGGATCAGAGGTGGCATCGGCCTTTGTTCCCCAGGTCTAAAAGGTCTGGTTTGGATTTTTTCCTTCTTCCTCTTTGCGGCATTGACTAAGTCAATCGCATTTTGATAGGCGGTTAGTAAATCCTTTGGTCTACTAACTCGAGTAAGCGACGAATATGGTTCATGTAATCCGTCGATGAAGGAGTTCGTAATCATTAGCTCGTACGATTCAAGCATAACTTTCGCGTGTGGTTTTGTTTCATCATTCAGCGTAATTTTTGCACGTATGTCGGATAATAGTGTCCGACATTGCGTATAGAATTCTTCTACTTCCATTTGATTTTGTCTGAGATAGCAAATCTTTGTTAATAATGTGGATAAATCTCTCTTGTCTGCAAAATAATCTTTTAACGTAATTTTGATGTCTTCCCATTCGAGCCCGACGTGATTAGCTACTAAGGCTTCATTTGCTTTGTCTATGATTTTGTCTCGGATTATACTAGTCCAGATAGGTAGTACAGATGCTAAATTGTATTCGGGTGGAACTAATAATTTTGAAAATTCAAGCTTTGATTCTACAGATTCTATCCACGTAGAGAGTGTTTTCGGGTCTCCACCATAGTTCGGAATCAATTTTATTGGGTCCGGAATACGGCCAATATCATATTGGTATGCGTCGGTCCTCTGAACCGGAGGCTGCGCACGCGGGTTAGGCTGCAGGGCAATGATTTGAAGCCGGTGCGCCTCTAATTGTGAACTTAATTCCCCAATTCTTTCTTGAATTGCTTCCGCCATTTTGCGGGTTATCATAAATTTATAAACACTTCTTATGATCTAAACACTTTAAATCACTTCTTATTGTCCAAACACTTTTGTCATCAATTTTCAACACTACTTATTATCTAAGCACTTTTGTCTTAAATTTTGAACACTACTTATTATCTACTGTTAAAAGGAAAGGTTAAAGGAAATGTTAAAGGAAAGGTTCGTTTTAAGAGAAAATTCCGTGTTGCTGAATGCTACCACAAACCTTCGATATTCCCTCGAAAGCAGCAAAAGCTGGGTTATTCAGATCGGAGTTTCCTTTTAAAACATCCGCACGACTGCGCCAAATACGTTCTTGATGAACGGGAGGGAGTTTTTAAAAAAAAAGGAAAGAAAAGGTTTACAAAAGATTACGACTTACCAGTTTGAGCTTCTGACCAAAAATGATTTATTCCAATTAATATTTCCCTATCGTTGCCCTACTAGCTACCAGTTCTCAGCTATTTGCTGCGTCCGCGGGTTCTCGAGTTACTTTTGCCGCCGTCCGTTGTGATGACACCGGTCGTTTATGTCGTTCGCCGAGACTAGGCTTCCGATTTCGATGACACCGTCAGCGCCCGTTCTAGCGCGTGTAAAGATGAAGCCACCGCTTGTTGTTGTTGTTGCAGCTCGTTCAGTTCTAGGTTGATGCTATCAGCTGTGATATATATATATATATATATATATATATATATATATATATATATATATATATATATATATATATATATATATATATATAAGTAGTTGTGGTAGTTTTGTATAACTCATTTTCGTTCAATATGTGAAGATCCTTTTCGTGCCGTGTTAATATATTGAAAACAGTCATCTAGCATCCCTGGACAAAAAACAAAAAACCACTTTTGGGCGGGACGAAGTTTGCCGGGTCAGCTATTTTTAGTATTAAGTGTACAGAGCTTATTTTGTTGACGGCTTTTCTTATATGGTTTTCGTGATAATCAGTCAGTGTGAGATTTCTTTCAATCAGCCCTATTCTGTATTCCAGCTGATTTCCATTTCGTTCGAAACCTTTATTTCGTCCGAGTTGTAATTTTGCGTTCCTTATTTTGAACGTTTTGTCCATTTAATGTTCAAAGAGAAACAGATCGAACGAAATGTAAAAACAACTCGAACGGAATACAGAATGGAATTTTATGAACTCCTTCGAAATATTTCGAATCGATCGAAATACAAAGAATGGGATAATACCTTCATAAATCAATTGAATTTGAATACAGTTTTCACTGAGATAGTCAATAAGAGTATGTATAACCCAATTGGACAATAAGTGTTATTGGTTCAATAACAAGCGCAAACAAAGGGTGACCCATTTCGACCCGCCTGGTAATATTGCCCTTAACTACCCTACATAGGATACATACCTATTTGATTACCGCTTCACACCTACGGAACACGGAGCTCAATGCCGTCAAAGCGAATATTCAAATGTTCTCTCTTGAAACACAATCCCGTTACATTCATTACGATTTGTGGGGAGCGACGACTGCGTCTAGTTCGTAATATTAACGTAATATTAACTAATTCGTAGCGATATACTAAATTATGTATTCCTTAGTATCAATGGATTCGACATTGATTTATTGTGTCACGCAATTTTTTTCTCAGCATATAATGAATCTCACACATCGTTTTGTGGTTTACTGTTTTTTTTGTAGGCATTTATTTTTTCAAAATTTTCATATCATCTCATTTCTGACGTCTCGTATTTGACGAACCCTTCCGGGGAACGCAGTGTCGAATCTAGCTGTCTTTCAATATGATGCGAATGTTCTTACTATACTTGGTAATTTGCTTTTTCCATTGTTAGTTCTTTTTTAGTTATTAGGATTGGATTTGTTTGCTAAAACACGAACACGAGCTCTCTCTGCTTAAGCTTCGAGTTCCAGAGCAACACCGATCTTGTGTCCGCCAGTGTTGAAGCTCTTGCCGTCGATCATGGTGGACAACGTCAAAGTAATACCTGCAATAATAGATAGAATTATTAGTCGGCCAAATAGTGAGTCATATTATATTCGTGAAAAAAGTTGCCTACCGTCACGCAGCTTCTGTTGATAACCGAGACCAATTTGGCTCTGATTGTTGACCTTGGCGCGCACGCAAGCGTCCTTGTCCAAATCGTACTTAGCGCCAAGTCCAAATCTAGTAGCGTTTGAGCCGGAAGCCCACGACAGCTGGACGGCTGTTTCCAGCCGATCGTTGCATCGCTGGTAGATTAAACCGCCGAACTCACGACCGTCATTACTAAAACAAATGAACATTTTAGTGGTTAGTTGATATTTGTCTGTCGTATTATGAGGTATCGTTAAAACTTCTTATTTGTTGAAATTTTAGTTATGAGAATATAATACAGTACATTGACATCTGATCAGCACGACAAAATATGTTCTTCAATTCAAATAGGAATGACAAATTTGTTATATGATTGCATTTCTGGAACTTTCTCTGAACTTAATTTCTATGTAATTCATCATTCTCCGAGTAGAGGCGAATGAACTGCAAAGTTTAAAGCCTCTTAAAAACAAAGAAAGAAAGAAAGAATCATTCTCCATTAGCGCCATAATGAAGACAAGTGACATAAATCATATTTTATCATACTCACACATTGGTGTGCAGAATAAAATCGCCAGTGGAGTAACCCAGTGCAAAGTTATTAGCGGTAACCTTGGATTTCTGGGAGTCAAATGCAACCTGGTAACCGGCGAGCCAGCCCTGGTATCCGAACACACCCGAAGCGTTCACTAGTGGCCCAGCCAGATCAACGTTGACATCGGCGTCGACGCGAACTTTATCGTGCGAGTAGGCAGTCTTGAAACGTCCTGTCTTGCTTCTGTAGGACAAAGTAAGAACATTAGCACCGTATAGTTTTTTTCTGAATCTATAGCTGATGCCGTAGCCAAACTTGACACTATCGTACCCGGTTTGTGGAGCGAACGAACCGTCGAACGACAGCTTCAGTCCCTTGACCAGTTGATTCTCGAGGGATACCTCCGAGGTCAAGGTGTTGTCTGTGTTCCACTTCTCGGAAAAGTTAAGACCATACTCCTTGACCTTGTATTTGGTCTCGAGTGAACCAAACACTTTGCCGTTGTCCTGATTGGAGAAACCACTGCTGTTAAATTCGACGCCGGAATTGGTCTTGGTTTTCACGTCCAGCTTCCACAGTCCAAAGTGATAGCCCTTGTTGAAGACATCACGGGCTTGTTTGCCAAGATCTGAGTATGCTGGTGGGGCCATCTGAAAAGAAATAATTATCAGAAACAATCAATACATTGTGAATATAATCTTATTTGGATGTATGCATACAATAAGGATCATTGTACTTGATTTATTAGGATAATGAACCCGCAGTGATCATGGGATGCAATTTTGCTTCGTCACTATTCATCGCAGTGCAGAGGAAGCTAGTAAATAGCAAATAACCAAACCTTTCTATTTTTACATCCTGGCATTGTAAATCTGCTCCGCATTCGATTGGAGGCTACAATGTCACAAATGTTTCTAAGCATTATTCTAAAAATAATCGATCGCGCAGTAGGAAAATGTAGTAAATAAATGATAGCTGATACGCAAATCGAGTAAATACGCTCTAATCGGCATCACATACACATACGTTCGTGCGCATGTTGCTACGCCTAGGTTACGATGCGTCTTTTTGCTGAGACGTGCCCTTTTTTGATTGATAAGATTATGTTTGTTGTCCCACTATTTCAGTTGTTGATTGAATTTTGAAAGGAATATAGCAATATGAATGGCATGACAGCCTATTCTCTTTTCTACGCAACTCTTTCGTTTAAACAATGATTATTTGTAATTATTATAGTCAATGTTGTCATCTTTAGATTCGACAAATATACAAGACAATCTTCGTTGATAATAAAAGGTTTAAAGGTAAAAGGCTTTTAATTTCAAAATATCGACAAATGAATTAGTTTAACAAGTAATATGCAAATGAAATGGAACCATGACATGAAACGGATCGATTTTTCTCATTTTCTTTAACAACTTTGCCAATTATTTAACCGACTTTCAACATGTATGTTTTTCAGCCTGCATGATGTGCAGTTATAGAAATATCTATGTACTCTTTGCATGAAAAATCTGACTCTTGAAATTAATCAAATAATTGATTTCACTTGATGCTGGATATATGTATCACAATATGAATTTGGAAAATTTTGTACGAAGATCGATGTTGCATGTATATTTTTATATCGCAACATTGAAAATGATGAAAAATTTACAACTAAAAAACATGAATGTATCAATTATTTATCAATCAATCCTATCTCAAGCAAACAAAATCCTTCGTTGCCAATTGATGACGCAACTTTTCACGGACAGACCCACACAAATGCACGCAATTCACTCGTGGCTGACAAACACATTGCACGATGCTAACTAATAATCAAAGAGAACCGGCAAATTGTATCGTCGTGTGAACTACCATAACCTTTTCCATTTCGCAAAACGTCTTTTTCTTTCGTTGGATGCGGAACAGATATGAGATTATATAATTTTGTGCCGGTGAACTTCTTAAACTTGGCTGATCCCTCTGCATCAACGGGGGCGGAAATTATTTTGGAGAAATCACAAAAGTTTTCGGAAGATAATAAGAAACTGTAGAACTGATTTCAAACGAAAATATTTCCCATCAAGCAATAGCACCGGTGTCCAGTTTTATTCTAATTTATCAGGACTTGGACACGAGATAACAGTAGGCAAAATTTGATCGTCGCAGCCATGTTGGTTTTAGGTTCACTCAAAATTAAGACGAAACAAGTATTTTTACCTATTTGCAAATAAACGGTAAAAAATATACCGGAAACAAAATAAAAGCTCGTGGATAACAGTTTTTCTAGAAAGCTGCTCACGTGCACAACGAGGAGTGCAATAGCCTTCTTTGTCACCATTTTGATTCTGTTATTGATCGGTTATGTAACCTAGTTTCGGAGACGCACAGTATTCTAATTCTTGAAGGATAATTCAAACACAAACGAAAAATCTCCGAACTACACCAACTGCAATACTCGCCCATATCAGATTAGGTGAACCAGAACTGAATTTTCATTGAGAAAAATTATAACGGGACACTAGAAGGTGCGCAATTCTACCAGCCCGGAACGAAATTTTAAGAAAATTAGTCCTGTTTGAACTGCATCCCCAGAATACAAACGCTTGTTGATAGATGATGAATCATCGCTACTTACTTTATAAACTTTTTAAACTAGTTTAATTTCTGCTCAAAGAGGAACACAGTCTTCACTAAGATTGCAAAAATGCCACACCAGGAGACGAAAGCGCACACGAAACTTTGACGGAACCTGCGAGACTGCGAGAGAAAGCGTGATGTGAATTTTTCGTGGTGAATTATCAGGACTTTTATTCGTATGTGTGTGTGTGTGTGTGTGTGATCGAATGCAATTTGACAGCGAAAGCACACAAGCAGCGAGTGACGTGGGTGGTGAGTAAATACTGGTTGGAAACTGAAACGCAGGGACGCCAGTTTATTTTTTCAAATATGCCCGCACGACCCGAAACAATTAAATGTCCTGACTTTTGGATGACACATATTTTGGTATCACAAAACCAATGTCTAGAAAATCAAAAAAATCGCCAAAGGGCAAAACTCAACGTCGATCACTAAACAAAATATCAGGTTTCGTTAAGAAATAATAATGCAGACATATTTCCACATCTGGCATCTCTGCTGAGACATTTTGAATGTGAGATTGTGATGTAATGTGTTTCTAAAGGGCAGACAATTGATAATGTTAAGCTCCATTCACATTTTTATTTTTGTTCTACTTTATAGAGTATAGCGTGTCAATTTGCCTTAAATCTGGACGAGTCCTGACAACTGGATCCTTAGGCCGAGGTGACATTGGCTCGGAGTACGCCCGAAAATTTGATTGTACGATATCCGACAAAGAGAAATAAACAATTTTGTCAGATAGAAGCTGGGAATTCGAACAAAGCAAGAGGGAAGCAATGTAACCACAACAATACAATTCTATGTGTTTGTTTACTTCTCACGATTGTAGGCGTTTCGTGCAGCCACATGTTCGTAAGAAGCTGCAATCTGTGTCACCGTGGCCTTTTCCCTTTTTTTCTTTTTCTTCGACACCTGCGAACAACAGAAATGCCGATCCTCGCGAAAGGTCAGGAAATAAGGTTTTTGAAGATTATTTCTCCACATCCGTAACATAAGTTTTTCGTATCATATCCTATGAATAGTTCGGGACTGGGGCATGCGAATAGAATCAAATTGGATGTCAAAAAGAATCCAATAGAAATATCAAAAGAGATCCAATAATCAGGAGGGGAAAAAGTGTTACTTTTCTTATAATAATCCACTACCTAGAGAAAGTATTGTTATTACAGGTGAAAACATTCGAATTAAAAAAAAATGAATGAACTACATTTTTTCATCGGATAATGTAGCGTTTCAAATCACAAGGGCCCAACTGACATTTCGGCAGATACTGAAATTTCAGTATTATTGACTTCTAAGCATATGTAAACTTGATTATAATTCAATTTAACTTCTCACCAAATGTTAGGTGTTTTTCTTTCATTAAAACAACCAAAAATACGAATTACACAAATTACAACATTTATTTCCATTCTGGTTTGGCCAAGAAGGTAAATAAACAAAGCACGAGTCACGAAAACGTTTGCTCCTTTTATAGGAGAAACATTTTACAGCATGCAAAAAAATGACAGCATGGGGTAGAAAGATGCAAGAAATGTATTTTTCAAGCAAAATGCACTTGAAAAATAAATTTTCTTGACTCCGCATGACTCAGGTTTGGGAGAGTACGTACAAAGTGCAGAAGGCTCCAAATCGTGACGAACAGCAGGATAGTCGCGGGCCTGGAAGCTGTGCGTCCAGATGCTGACGAAGCTTCTTTGTCCCATCATAGATGATGAGACTCAGGTCAAGGTGAACTTCCGGCAGCTTCCGGGCAACTGTTCTACACCGCCCATCATAAGTTTGATGTTCCAGAGGAAGTAAGGAAGCGGAAATTTCCAAAGTTTGACAAGAAATACATGATTTGGCAAGCTTTCTGCTCATGTGGCAAACGAAGTGCGTCGTTTGTGACTACCGTGGCTGTAAAGGGCAGATCTACCTCAAGGAGTCTACGTAAGCGTCTACTTCCTCTGTTGAAGCTACGCCAGGACCCTACGATCTTCTGACCGTATCTAGCTTCGAGCCACCAATCATAGGACGTCCTGGAATGGCATGAAGCCAACAGGGTCACTTTCGTACCCAAGGACATGAACCTCCTCCACTCACCGGAAGTCTTATCGAAAAATATTGGGCTATTATGAAGCAGACACTACGGAAGCACCCCAAGGAGATCAAATCTTAAGAAGACATGAAGAAAAAGTGGGTTTCCGTACAGAAGAAGCTGCTGCCAGATGTTGTACAGAACTTTATGAGTGAACTACATTGCGAACAAACAACTCAAAAAATCGTGGTGAATATAACGTTTTTGTTCACGTTCACGTTCATATTAAAAGTTCGACAGTAAAAGTGAAGTAAATAAACATCGAGCTTCAATAAAGTAATTCAGATAAAATATACAGTTCTTCTCGAATCAACCCGAAGCAACGAAGTTTTTCAACCCGTGTAGAGATTCGATTGAACGAAATTGCATCCATATCAAAATTTTCATTGAAAATTTGAGAATTGCTAAACATATCCTTTTACAGTTCACGGTGCGAAGAAAGATTTTGACGTCTATATTCACCACTGTTTTCACGTTCACGTTCACCGAAGTCGGTGAACTATGGTGAGTTCATCAACATCTCGATTCCACGGTGGAAATTCGGAATCAAAAAACAGGAAGTGGGTTATATCTATGGTATAACCGCAAGGGTGACGTAGGACTCTCGTTGATATAGAGATCATTTGTATGAAGTTGAATCTGAATTCATTCTGAATGAATGAATATTTGGAGAACTTCGAAAACGAGAGCGTTACGTTGGAGGCACAAGGTTTTATGCATCCAATATTGGATACGGAAATATCCTACTGATGGGGAAGAATAATCTTCAGAAGCTATCCTGTTGATTGCGATTGATTGAAAAACCACAAAACCAAATGTATTTGGTCACAGTGTTACATGGATAGAAAGATTCAATTAAACTCTTTCACATGAATATATTTTGAAAATTCCCAGAGGAACTGGCAGATTATTTTCAGTAACGATTAGTTATTTCCACATTTTCCTCGATACTGGAAGCTCACCAGTGGTTAATTCCAACTCGATAACCACCTGTTAATAGCACTTGATTGAAACATATTTGGTCACAGTGTTACATGGATAGAAAACATTCAATTAAATTCTTTCACATGAATATATGTTGAAAATTCCCAGAGGAACTGGCAGATTATTTTCAGTAACGATTAGATATTTCCACATTTTCCTCGATACTGGAAGCCCACCAGTGGTTAATGCCAACTCGATAACCACCTGTTAATAGCACTCGATTGAAACATATTTGGTCACAGTGCTACATGGATAGAAAACATTCAATTAAATTCTTTCACATGAATATATTTTGAAAATTCCCAGAGGAACTGGCAGATTATTTTCAGTAACGATTAGATATTTCCACATTTTCCTCGATACTGGAAGCCCACCAGTGGTTAATGCCAACTCGATAACCACCTGTTAATAGCACTTGATTGAAACATATTTGGTCACAGTGTTACATGGATAGTAAACATTCAATTAAATTCTTTCACATGAATATATTTTGAAAATTCCCAGAGGAACTGGCAGATTATTTTCAGTAACGATTAGATATTTCCACATTTTCCTCGATACTGGAAGCCCACCAGTGGTTAATGCCAACTCGATAACCACCTGTTAATAGCACTTGATTGAAACATATTTGGTCACAGTGTTACATGGATAGAAAACATTCAATTAAACTCTTTCACATGAATATATTTTGAAAATTCCCAAAGGAACTGGCAGATTATTTTCCAGCAATGATTAGATCTTTCCGGAACTTTCTCGATGCTGAATGGCATCCTAACGAAAAGAGTTCTGCGCGTGTATGTGTCGATCCTTCGCCGTCCACCTCCTCCAGCACGTTAGGCAACGATGTTGTCTTGTCGATGTCCTCACGAAGAATGAATGTGTCTCACTACCAGAATATCGCTTAAGTATGCTTTTTGTGTGTGATTAAATCGAGAGAAGGTGTGGTTTACAATGGCAATTTGGAAGGCAAACTAGAGGGGAATGAACTCTCTGAGCTCGGAACTTTCGGCGACTGAGCAATAATCGATTGCGGGCGCATACAATATTGGATACGGAAATATCCTACTGATGGGGAAGAATAATCTTCTGAAACTATCCTGTTAATTGCGATTGATTGAAAAACCACAAAACCAAATGTATTTGGTCACAGTGTTACATGGATAGAAAACATTCAATTAAACTCTTTCACATGAATATATTTTGAAAATTCCCAAAGGAACTGGCAGATTATTTTCAGTAACGATTAGATATTTCCACATTTTCCTCGATACTGGAAGCCCACCAGTGGTTAATGCCAACTCGATAACCACCTGTTAATAGCACTTGATTGAAACATATTTGGTCACAGTGTAACATGGATAGAAAACATTCAATTAAACTCTTTCACTGAATATATTTTGAAAATTCCCAAAGGAACTGGCAGATTATTTTCAGTAACGATTAGATATTTCCACATTTTCCTCGATACTGGAAGCCCACCAGTGGTTAATGCCAACTCGATAACCACCTGTTAATAGCACTTGATTGAAACATATTTGGTCACAGTGTTACATGGATAGAAAACATTCAATTAAACTCTTTCACATGAATATATTTTGAAAATTCCCAAAGGAACTGGCAGATTATTTTAAGTTACGATTAGATATTTCCACATTTTCCTCGATACTGGAAGCCCACCAGTGGTTAATGCCAACTCGATAACCACCTGTTAATAGCACTTGATTGAAACATATTTGGTCACAGTGTTACATGGATAGAAAACATTCAATTAAACTCTTTCACATGAATATATTTTGAAAATTCCCAAAGGAACTGGCAGATTATTTTCCAGCAATGATTAGATCTTTCCGGAACTTTCTCGATGCTGAATGGCATCCTAACGGAAAGAGTTCTGCGCGTGTATGTGTCGATCCTTCGCCGTCCACCTCCTCCAGCACGTTAGGCAACGATGTTGTCTTGTCGATGTCCTCACGAAAAATGAATGTGTCTCACCACCAGTATATCGCCTCAGTATGCTTTTTGTGTGTGATTGAACCGAGAGAAGGTGTGGTTTACGATGGCAATTTGGAAGGCAAACTAGAGGGGAATGAACTCTCTGAGCTGGGAACTTTCGGCGACTGAGCAATAATCGATTGCGGGCGCATACAATATTGGATACGGAAATATCCTACTAATGGGGAAGAATAATCTTCTGAAGCTATCCTGTTAATTGCGATTGATTGAAAAGCCACAAAACCAAATGTATTTGGTCACAGTGTTACATGGATACAAAACATTCAATTAAACTCTTTCACATGAATATATTTTGAAAATTCCCAAAGGAACTGGCAGATTATTTTCAGTAACGATTAGATATTTCCACATTTTCCTCGATACTGGAAGCCCACCATTGGTTAATGCCAACTCGATAACCACCTGTTAATAGCACTTGATTGAAACATATTTGGTCACAGTGTAACATGGATAGAAAACATTCAATCAAACTCTTTCACATGGATATATTTTGAAAATTCCCAAAGGAACTGGCAGATTATTTTCAGTAACGATTAGATATTTCCACATTTTCCTCGATACTGGAAGCCCACCAGTGGTTAATGCCAACTCGATAACCACCTGTTAATAGCACTTGATTGAAACATATTTGGTCACAGTGTTACATGGATAGAAAACATTCAATTAAACTCTTTCACATGAATATATTTTGAAAATTCCCAAAGGAACTGGCAGATTATTTTAAGTAACGATTAGATATTTCCACATTTTCCTCGATACTGGAAGCCCACCAGTGGTTAATGCCAACTCGATAACAACCTGTTAATTGCACTTGATTGAAACATATTTGGTCACAGTGTAACATGGATAGAAAACATTCAATTAAACTCTTTCACATGAATATATTTTGAAAATTCCCAGAGGAACTGGCAGATTATTCTCCGTAACGATTAGATATTTCCACATTTTCCTCGATACTGGAAGCCCACCAGTGGTTAATGCCAACTCGATAACCACCTGTTAATAGCCGCGCGTGTATGTGTGTGTAGCAATGTCTTCCCAGGGAACCGTTTGTGGCATCACTCTCCTCCTGATAGATTCCCTTCTGGCCTATGGTGCACAAACAGGCTCTTGGTGACACCGTTCATTCGCGCTTTCATGATAAATAAAGAGCTTCACCGCAACAGCGACAACATGCTCCAATCGCTGTTCAATTAGAACTGAGTGGATTTCCGAGCGCCGCTCGCTTATATACCGATTGGTGATTTCAATAGCCTGTTTTGAAAGCAATTTTAAGACTATTGAAACAAGTTTTTGGATCAAAAAGTAACAAGTATATAACGCGTAGACATTTTATCTTTCGAATGAAGTGTTTATCATACCCTTTCGTTCAGTTGTTTAGGAGCTATTAACGCTCTAAATCTCGGTCTCCGGCGTAACGCTTTCGTTTTCGAAACTTTGATTTTACACCCCGGTATAGAAATGAAAGACGTAGTCCTACGTCAAAAGTGTTTGTCCGCGTTCACGTTCAAGGGAACTTTAAACCTACCTTAAGGCGCGAGCATAGAAAAGAAAGCCATCTCGAATAAAAAACAGGAAGTGGGTTATATCTATGGTATAACCGCAAGGGTGACGTAGGACTATCGTTGATTTAGAGATCATTTGTTTGAAGTTGAATCTAAATCCATTCTGAATGAATGAATAAATGAATATTTGGGAGACTTCGAGAACGAGAGCGTTACGTTGGAGGCACAAGGTTTTATGCATCCAATATAGGATACGAAAAACCTTGTTCTGAAGAATAATCTTCAGAAGCTAACCTGCTAACTGTACTTGATTGACAAATCACAAACCCAAATGTATTATATGGATATTTTATGGATAGAAAACATTAAAATAAACTCTTTCACATGAATGTAATTTTAAATTCCCAGAGGAACTGGCAGATTATTTTCAGTAACGATTAGATATTTCCACATTTTCCTCGATACTGGAAGCCCACCAGTGGTTAATACTAACTCGATAATCACCTGTTAATAGTACTTGATTGAAAAATATTTGGTCACAGTGTTACATGAATAGAAAACATTCAAATAAACTCTTTCACATGAATGTATTTTTAAATTCCCAGAGGAACTGGCTGATTATTTCCCAGCAATGATTAGATCTTTCCGGAACTTTCTCGATGCTGAATGACATCCAAACGGAAAGAATTCTGCGCGTGTATGTGTCGATCCTTCGCCGTCCACCTCCTCCAGCACGTTAGGCAACGATGTTGTCTTGTCGATGTCCTCACGAAAAATGAATGTGTCTCACCACCAGAATATCGCTTAAGTATGCTTTTTGTGTGTGATTGAATCGAGAGAAGGTGTGGTTTACGATGGCAATTTGGAAGGCAAACTAGAGGGGAATGAACTCTCTGAGCTCGGAACTTTCGGCGACTGAGCAATAATCGATTGCGGGCGCATACAATATTGGATACGGAAATATCCTACTGATGGAGAAGAATAATCTTCTGAGGCTATCCTGTTAATTGCGATTGATTGAAAAACCACAAAAAACCAAATGTATTTGGTCACAGTGTTACATGGATAGAAAACATTCAATTAAACTCTTTCACATGAATATATTTTGAAAATTCCCAAAGGAACTGGCAGATTATTTTCAGTAACGATTAGATATTTCCACATTTTCCTCGATACTGGAAGCCCGCCAGTGGTTAATGCCAACTCGATAACCACCTGTTAATAGCACTTGATTTAAACGTATTTGGTCACAGTGTTACATGGATAGAAAACATTCAATTAAACTCTTTCACATGAATATATTTTGAAAATTCCCAAAGGAACTGGCAGATTATTTTCCAGCAATGATTAGATCTTTCCGGAACTTTCTCGATGCTGAATGGCATCCTAACGGAAAGAGTTCTGCGCGTGTATGTGTCGATCCTTCGCCGTCCACCTCCTCCAGCACGTTAGGCAACGATGTTGTCTTGTCGATGTCCTCACGAAAAATGAATGTGTCTCACCACCAGAATATCGCTTAAGTATGCTTTTTGTGTGTGATTGAATCGAGAGAAGGTGTGGTTTACGATGGCAATTTGGAAGGCAAACTAGAGGGGAATGAACTCTCTGAGCTCGGAACTTTCGGCGACTGAGCAATAATCGATTGCGGGCGCATACAATATTGGATACGGAAATATCCTACTGATAGGGAATAATAATCTTCTGAAGCTATCCTGTTAATTGCGATTGATTGAAAAACCACAAAACCAAATGTATTTGGTCACAGTGTTACATGGATAGAAAACATTCAATTAAACTCTTTCACATGAATATATTTTGAAAATTCCCAAAGGAACTGGCAGATTATTTTCAGTAACGATTAGATATTTCCACATTTTCCTCGATACTGGAAGCCCGCCAGTGGTTAATGCCAACTCGATAACCACCTGTTAATAGCACTTGATTTAAATATATTTGGTCACAGTGTTACATGGATAGAAAACATTCAATTAAACTCTTTCACATGAATATATTTTGAAAATTCCCAAAGGAACTGGCAGATTATTTTCCAGCAATGATTAGATCTTTCCGGAACTTTCTCGATGCTGAATGGCATCCTAACGGAAAGAGTTCTGCGCGTGTATGTGTCGATCCTTCGCCGTCCACCTCCTCCAGCACGTTAGGCAACGATGTTGTCTTGTCGATGTCCTCACGAAAAATGAATGTGTCTCACCACCAGAATATCGCTTAAGTATGCTTTTTGTGTGTGATTGAATCGAGAGAAGGTGTGGTTTACGATGGCAATTTGGAAGGCAAACTAGAGGGGAATGAACTCTCTGAGCTCGGAACTTTCGGCGACTGAGCAATAATCGATTGCGGGCGCATACAATATTGGATACGGAAATATCCTACTGATAGGGAAGAATAATCTTCTGAAGCTATCCTGTTAATTGCGATTGATTGAAAAACCACAAAACCAAATGTATTTGGTCACAGTGTTACATGGATAGAAAACATTCAATTAAACTCTTTCACATGAATATATTTTGAAAATTCCCAAAGGAACTGGCAGATTATTTTCAGTAACGATTAGATATTTCCACATTTTCCTCGATACTGGAAGCCCACCAGTGGTTAATACCAACTCGATAACCACCTGTTAATAGCCGCGCGTGTATGTGTGTGTAGCGATGTCTTCCCAGGGAACCGTTTGTGGCATCACTCTCCTCCTGATAGATTCCCTTCTGGCCTAGGGTGCACAAACAGGCTCTTGGTGACACCGTTCATCCGCGCTTTCATGATAAATAAAGAGCTTCACCGCAACAGCGACAACATGCTCCAATCGCTGTTCAATTAGAACTGAGTGGATTTCCGAGCGCCGCTCGCTTATATACCGATTGGTGGTTTCAATAGCCTGTTTTGAAAGCAATTTTAAGACTATTGAAACAAGTTTTTGGATCAAAAAGTAACAAGTATATAACGCGTACACATTTTATCTTTCGAATGAAGTGTTTATCATACCATTTCGTTCAGTTGTTTAGGAGCTATTAACGCTCAAAATCTCGGTCTCCGGCGTAACGCTTTCGTTTTCGAAACTTTGATTTTACACCCCGGTATAGAAATGAAAGACGTAGTCCTACGTCAAAAAGTGTTCGTTCCGCCTGAAAATCAATTATTATCTTTTACGCTCCCCTGAAACTGTTAACCCTCCTGTACTCGCGTGCAAAATCATAACATGTATAATCGGGCACGGTGTCACAGACCGAAAATTGAACTTCTCTGAAATGTTGCCATTGTGTATTTTTCAGGCTTTATTGGCAATTATTTGAATAAGAAGGTATGATTGAATGAAAAAACTCCAGAAAATACGTTTTCTTCGTCTTTATTATGTTTTAATAGTCATCTAATTCAGCCTCCTCAAAATAGAGTAACTTTTGATACTCCAACACAATAACGAAATTCGAGTTTTTCGCTGTTATTAATTAAAAGTAAGCAACTGAATCTAGTTCATGAAAGTATAAAGAGCTATAAAATAACATAAAAACGTATTAATCGATTTTTGTTTTATTGGAGTAAGAACAAGAACCTAGCATAACTGCATGCTCGAAACAAACATATTTTTTTTACATTTCATGCAGTTCTTGCGTGTTTTTGTGGTCTTTTATCGAAGAGAAGAATGTATAACGACCTTCTAGTTAATTACCAGATGATAAAGGTTCTGGAATATAAAGTTTGCATATTTCTAATTTTCTGTGTCTTTGTTTTCTTAGTAAACTAAGAATTAATGCCTTTTTTCAGATGGGACATAAAAAGATGATATAAAAGGATTTCTAGGAACTTCCTTTTCTTTTTCTTGTTTTCTGGTCGATATTGTCCATTATAAAAAAAAAATTCCCCGAAACTGTAGCTGTTAAAAATTAACATACCCATTAGTTTATAGTTTACTGTTTACAATTCTTCCACAAGTGAAATTCTCTCACAAGTGTGTAATGTATGACCATTATATTTAGCGAATAACTATACGAACATCAATAACTATACGAAAGTCAAAAAATATTATGTTTTTGAACGTGTGAATCTAACGACGAATATATCGACGAATTTTTAATATATGAATCCGTTCAATCCAGTTACAAAAGAGACTTAAATCAAATAAGAATAGTCTGGTAATGATCTTATGCATTATATTCAATAAATATTGCTCGCCACTAACATTAGTATACATTTCATTCAACAATATTCTAGAATATGGAAAATGGCACTTGTCCCAAAAAGTTACCCCTATACTCGCGTCGGTGTGTCAGACCGAAAGTGTTAAAAAAGTGACACACGTCCCCTTTGTACCAACACATGCGATACGCTAAACGGTGACGAACGACGAATAACGAAGCTAGAGAGAAACGCAAAGTCGTAGTGTTGATATTTTCTGAGAAATGAACGAATTATTGATTTCTCGGTCTGACAGACCAATGCGCGAGTATAGGAGTGTTAAACGAAGCTCAATTCGCCTTGACGGCATGATTTTCAGGATAAAACTGCAGCGGTCGATTAATCGATCGAATAATCGACGTAAATTATTCGTTCGCTTCGATTAGTGGTTGCGCAGTATTCATTCGATTTATAATCGAAGTCGAACGATTATTGGGGATCACTAAGTATGGCTCTCAGTGCAGACGCACTATTATCCTCTATCACGAGCGTACGATCGCATACGTTAAAGAAACCTAGTTGGCAGATTCAGTCATCGCCTTTTTAATATTAGGTTGTTGCAAAAGTTCTTACCATCAAGAGCCAATGGCTAGGCTGACCAAACGTACCGTTTTTAATGGGACAGTACCATTTATTCGACCTACTTTTATTGTCTCGTCTTTTTATCAATCTGTACCGTATTTTGAGTATGAAGTATGGATTAAAAAAATATTTTTTCCAATGTCATTATTTTCAACACGTTTATTGGAATGATTGGAATTTTGATTTAAAATTATGCTTTGTGTTTTCGTATTCATGAAGAACAATTGAAAAGTTTTTGTGATTTCATCGGTGAATATTATATAAAATTGCCTGAGCATAATAACACACGATTCTTTTCTATTTGACTCTTTGTGTTTTTGACGGATTGCGTTTCACTTTTATTTCACAAGATAAATGTATTGATATATTACGCGATCTATTTGGAAACCCGTGGCTCAAACTATGGTAATTTTTTAACAAGAAACCGGTTAGTTACCTTTCGAACTTTGCGAATTTTAATTGATTTATTAGAGCTCTAAACATGTAGAGGATGAAGTATTTTTTAAATACTATAGTTGATTCAAGTGAATACAGGAGACTAAATTTCTTGAAATTGAGGAAATTTTTTCGATACTGCGTCGGAGTACACTGAAAAATTATATATGAGTTATTTTAAGAAAAACACGGTAGAATAAATGGATTTTATTAAAGGCCATTCCGGAAAGGTCTGATATTCAAAGTAGCATTAGTAAAAAAATCCTGTTTATATGAATGAAAACATTTCTTTGAATTCGTGAAAAATGAATGAAGGAATTGAAATTAATATGATAAATAGGTGGAGCGAAAATTTCGTGCCAATAATGAGTCAGCAGGCGCAATATTTCCAGAAATGGAAAACTAATTTCAAAAGTGTAAGGAATTCTTGAAGCTGACTAATTATATTTTGTGTCTGTCTGGTAATACCCCAGCAGTCGAAATTTTTTTTTCTATGATGAACAATATGTGGATAACGAAAAAGTAACGATTCAATATTGAAACCATTAAAGCTATGACAATTGTCAAACATAATATGGATCTGGAATGTGACAAATTTTATGATGAAACTTCCAAAAATCAAAACCTTCTTTGCAAGATATTATAATCAATATCTATAAAAATTAATCGTCAAATGTGTTGGTGCAAAACTTGAGAACAGAGATTCAACGTAAATGTTGCGATGAGAAAAATAGGAACTTTTTCGGGAAATTTCGAAAAAATTGGAAAAATTTAAAGTAATTGAATTCCCAGTTGAATCAATGTTCTGTAGTGATGTTATTGAAGGTGTTGTTAATCCAATAGCAAATCGTGTTGACGGAATTGAACTTCGTGTTCCATCGGTGTGAAAATGGCAATAGCATTCAGGTGGAATAACGCACTTTCTATAGCTGAAAATGAATCTCCAAATTACTTCAAGTCTTGAGAACGATTTGTTAGATTTGAGTTGATTCATTTTATTGTGTTCGTCTTTGCCCGTAGATGCTAAGGCGAGACTATTGGAAAATTTAGAAGAAAAATGGAAAAACTCTGAAAAATAATTCACATGTGATCTACAGTGATGTTTTCAGTCCAATTGAAATTCGCGTTGGTGGAATTTGTATTCGTGCCTCGTTGCTATGCATCGAAAATAGTAATGCATCCTCAAGTGGAATAACACTTTGCTTTTCATTTATTATTATAGAGACTCTAATCTACAAAGTTCATTCGCCTTAAGCCTTGAAAAGGCCGCTTAGTTAGAATTGTGAATGTTCAAATGTATTAATAGAAAAACACTAAGTTTGGGCGGGACGAAGTACGCCGGGTCCATTAGTTTTTTTGGCTTATGTGTCCCGTTTTCAATCATGAACTATTTGGTCAGCCTACCAATCACCAAGTGCCTGGCACAATATAGCACCTTAATGCTTTCCACATAGAATGGGCTCACACGGAACAACTGCGCCCATCCTGCATTCGCAGATGGGTAAAAACTGTTGGAACGCGCTGATACTACCTCTATTAACAATGGAAAAAGCTTGCTAATAATAGATAACAAAGATTCCAGTGAAAAAGTTGAACCACATGGAAAAAATCAGCCGTATGGCACCCACCATGTTCTTGGTGCCAACATCTCACACGTCAGAAGTATTTGTTTTCTTCAAAACGTTCAAAACAGCGATCCGCGTTGACGGCAGTGAGCTTCATTTACTAGTTTAGGGGAGCGTCAAAGAACAGCTGATTTTCAGTCGGAGTGAACGTTTTCAAAATTAAAATTATGAATGAAAATTAGCTTTTCCATATCAAATTAGTGTTCTGTTTAAATTAAAAACATTTTTGTTTGCAGGTGGGGAAAAAGTCTCATACGAAAATTGTTTATGAAGACAATTTTATATTATAGAGAAAAAAATCAGCAACAATGTTGGAATTGTATGACCATATGGAGGAATGAAAGTCAGAAATACGTGTTTCTAATAATTAAATAACATAATGTGAAAATTTTCATTCAAATTTTAAAATTTGAAAACCGGCTCCGTGTCTCCTAATCTGGTAGAGATTATACTAACGATATTGGGACCCAAATTATGGCTCTAAATTGAAGTCGCCACCAGACGTCGACGTCATCGCGAATTACCAATTTACCACCATCTGACATATCGTGATGTCGATGATGAACTTTTACAGCAGAGGGATAGTGTGATAGGCGGTGACGGTAGGTAGAGTGAGATAGCGATAATCGCGTCATGCACCTGGAAAAAATATAAGTTTTCGACCGGTCAGTATACTCAATAGAGATGGGCAAAACAGTTCATTTTGATGAACGGTTCAGTCACAAACCGTTCATCTAAGTGAATCAGTTTTTTTGAACAGTTCTTTCGCTCTTTCGTTCAGCGGTATTCAGAACAACATAAAATATTAGCTGGAACCCAACATCTATAGACAGCTATTCATTGATATCGTTGGATTGGATAGTGTACGTATGGGATTTATATATTTGAAATTTAGTGGGGAAAGATAGGGTGCTTCTTCTTTAAAAATCGCAAACTGTATGTGAACATATGTTTATCGGACGACAAAAGTATAAGTAATAATTTAATGCGAACAAAATATGTGCAATTTTTCATATTTCATTCAGAGGAAAAATTCAGCAACTATTTCTACTAACAATCAATTAATAAACAATCACGATAACACGTAGGGCGATTACACATTATCCTCGTGCTACACAAAACCGTACATCTCTCACAAATACATACATGCATTTATTTATAAGTGGATTTGACAGGTAAACATTGCTTCAAATATTCCGGTTACTTGCAGCTGACTGCAGACGGAAAATCTTAAACCCATAGCTGCTGCGGCAACCACGAGCGTTCTCATATGTTTGTTCCTTGGAAAGTACATAAGGCCGATTGTTGGAGTGTAGCACACATGAGCATGATCAAAGTGAGACCAGGCCTCACGGACATTACGCACATCCTGCATCATAACGGCGTTCTTAACGTACCTATCGTGAATACTTCCGCCCCACTTCAGAATACGTTTACAAAAACTAACTCTAGTCCAGTTGCGGTTTACTCATTCATACGCATAATTATTTTGTTTCCAAGCATACACGAATAGCATGATTTATTTCACACGCTCTGTTGCCATGCTATTCGTGTATGCTTGGAAACAAAATAATTATGCGTATGAATGAGTAAACCGCAACTGGACTAGAGTTAGTTTTTGTAAACGTATTCTGAAGTGGGGCGGAAGTATTCACGATAGGTACGTTAAGAACGCCGTTATGATGCAGGATGTGCGTAATGTCCGTGAGGCCTGGTCTCACTTTGATCATGCTCATGTGTGCTACACTCCAACAATCGGCCTTATGTACTTTCCAAGGAACAAACATATGAGAACGCTCGTGGTTGCCGCACACGCTAGAGGCACTATTTATTTATATGTATAATGTGTTCACTTCCTGTGATTATTTTGGAATTTACTTACAAGAGAATGTATGCACATCTATTCATTTTAGAGTGTTTTTTATTTCATTATTACAGAAAAAAATTTTACGATTAAAATAACATAATTCGTTCAAACACTATTCCATTGCTGCTTCCGCTGATCCTCGTCCAAGAACGCGCTCAACATATGCCGCAATTCCTCGAGCACGTAATCCTGGGGCAATGGCAGCTTCTCGAGCCCAATTCGCATCACAGCTATAAATACGCGGATCCGGAGCAAAGAATGACCGAATCAGATAAGCTGGAATTTCGTTCTGACAGAACCGATGCTTTGCCGTCGGGCATGGGAACATTTTGACCACAGAGCACATATAGGACAGTTTGGGCTTGAGTGCCTCGGTCTCGTCGTCGATCGTGTCCCGGGTCAGGTCAAACTGGAATACCCAAAGAGATTTGTTTGACCTCCCCGATCTCGTTCAGTAATAATTTCAAATAAGGAATGTTGCCTGTGAACAAAAAATAGAGGTTAATTAAATAACTCGATCTGCTTGTCGAAAAACACCACTAACCGTTAATAACACAGTCCGTGGCAATATGCTCAATGATGACATCGTGCACCTGTGACCATTGCTTCTCTTTGAGCAGAAATTTGCATCACAGAATTAGTTCCACAGCACTGGTAGTTGTTGAAGAAGTGAAATAAAAATTTCAGCATCCACATCACTTGCAAATTATCAACTGGTTTCAAAATCAACAAACAAACGTCAATAGTGCACACATACTATTACATGAGACGAAAAATTGCCTGAATTGCACTAATATTAACAGCATGACAAAAAACTGTCAATTCATGTTGATGGCATATTTAGAGCTTCGTGCGCCGCTTTTGGGAAATGATAGTTATAATGGATTTTCAGGTGTAATAAACTCACATACAAAATAAAAATTATGAATGAAAATTATTATTTTCTGATGAAATATGTTCGTTATGTAATAAAGTAACACGTTCTTTTGCAAGTAAGGAAAAACCCCTGAACAAGAATTGTGTTTAACAATGATTTTATATTATAATGATGAGTTTTAGTGAAAATATCAAGAAAATTATACAAAAATGGTTAAGTAAAAGTCAGTACTTCGTGTTTGAAGTAATAAAATAACATGAAGTAAAAATTTTCATTAAAAAATTGAGTAACTTAAAACTGTTTTGAGGTCTAATAATCTTATAGAGGATGATTTGCCTCCCCAAACTGATGTCTCCACCAGACGTCGATACTATACTACTGTGATCGCGAATAATGCTTGTCCGGTCACCGGACATTGTAGTCGCAGTAGACGGCTGCATCACGGCGCCGTGAAGAGGTTGGTACGGTCGAAATTTGCCATTTGGGTTTCAAACCGGTCCGGCAGAAACCGGATAATGTGTAATCGGCCGAACACGCAATAGGCCAAACAATGGATTGAAAGCAACGAAAAAACTTTCTTCTCAACTTGCCCTCACTATGAGATTTTATGTTTACCTAATTCTTGAATCGCCCCAGCTTCCCCTAATTTTTTTTCTGATAATCAGGAAGTATATGAATGTTTCGCGGAATTGAAGAAAATACATGAAATTGAAAATATACAGCTTCGCCTTTAAAACTACGAAAATCTAATTTAATTTTTAACCCAAAATTGAGTATACATCAACAAAATAAACCTTGCGTTACATGCATTTTGCTCGTAAATAACAATATCGTTTTATTTTTCTTACAAGCATTCTCGAGCTATTTATCCACTCCGTTCAGCGCAAATCAGTTCAGCTGCACTCTTTCGTTCGCAAACAATTTGCCCGCAAACACTTCGTTCTCGAACAGTTCGTTCTCAAGTAGGTCACTCCCAATCAGTTCTTTCCCATACAGTTCACTCGCAAACAGTTCGTTCACAAACAGTTCACTCTCAAACAGTTCACTCACAAACCGTTGTTTCGGAATCAGTTCCTTCACAAACCGTTCGCTCGCAATCAGTTCGTGGGGAGAACTACCGTTCTTGAAAAAGAACGACCGTTCGTTCACTCTTTTCGGCGAACTAGTTCTTTCGTACCGTTCGTGAACGGTTTGCCCATCTCTAATACTCAAGCATCTTCACTCTTGATAAATACGATATACGCATGGTGAGCGAAAAATTTTAAAATTCTTGAAAATGCAGAGCAAATTTTATTTATTTCTGGATACAAATGTGTCCAAGTGAACACTTATCTATAACCCCTCCCCCTTCCCATGGATTTCTACTTACTTCATAATTGACCATGTGGTATGTGAACGACCCAAGAAAGTGTTTAGTTTATATGAAAAATCGTGGCCTGAGCGAGAATCAAACCCAAAACTTCTATAGTGATTTGTCTAATGATAACTACTTGACCACGGAAGGCGCACCAGCTTTTCAATTTCGTGTTTCTTGTATGGAATATTTTTTCTTCAATATTCGACTCAATATTCAATATTTTTTCTCCTCTGTACATGTACATGGAGCCGCATATTGATTACAGAATTTCTTGTGATGCAAAAAAGCTTTTCAATAATTCCAAAAACCGCATTGGCTTGTTCGAGTTGCTGGTACTCGAGTCTTTATTCGTATTTCTGGTAATAATTTGAGTTATAGCATAAGGCCCATCAGTCGACGTAGAGACGTGAGAAAATTTCGACGTTGAGATTCGGTGGTTTGGCGTACTTGTTAATTTACTGGTTAACTTTTCGTTGATGTATGTACAGGACATTTTATCTCAAGAGCAGCTTTTTGGTTTTGTTCAAATTGTGTGGAATTTCTCTCTTCAAGTACCCATCGCTCGCAAACACTTGTTATGAGTTTTTTTTTAAATCGTGTTTAATGGTCCACCAATTGTATTTCAATGTCACGTCATTGTGCCATCAATGCATCTTTAAAATTTTTGGTGGAATACCTCTAAAATTGTTAAATCACCAGCTCTGATTGGATTGAACAAATATTTACAAGAGTATCAAGATGGCGTTTATCTACTTTTATGTAGTTCTCTATTAAATAAAGTAATATGGTGCAAATCTGCAAAATAGTTGAGGCAAAATTGAAGGTTATGACAGCACCACAAAAATTTTCCTTGAGAATAAACTACTCCGGACTTAACGAAAATTAGAAATCCAGACAACGATTGCCGTTGAATCCGAATCCAAAGGAAATTCTTGTGACCATATAAGATGTATCATATCCTTCGGATTTGTTTCGAACATTTGCATAATGTGTTATATTACTTTATTTTATGGGAAATTTGGCATAGAGGGCATATTCATATGGTCGGTGTTAAGTCAGACCGGACCATGTGACATTTTTATGATTTCGAGAAAAAAGAACATAAAGTTTAATGCTCTGCAATTTTCAAAGCATTTAATTTTTTCATTCAATACTTTTCTCAGAAATGTTAGCTACTCTGGCAATACTTTGACGTATGATAGTTGAAAAAAAACATCATGTATCATGCAAAAAAGGCAGTTATTTGGCTGCCTATACGTACATGGTCCACTCTGACTGAACCAAATGAAGCATTTTTAAAGAGTTGGCTCACTATGACTGAACAATTTTGAAATATTTCTCAATCAATTAACAGTTGTGAGTCAAAGTGTGCCATTCTGCTATGAAAATTCGAGCGAGAAGGATTGTGAGTTTGAAGCTGCATAAACATTTGTTTGCGTTCAGCATAATAGTCTCTGCCATCTACTGCTGGCATGAATAGGATTGCACGGCAAACATGTTAAGCATAAACTTCCCATTTTCAATCATCTTAGACAGTATTCGTCAACAGAATCATTTTGCGATCATTCACACTGAAGACTAGCATTTTCACTGATCTGTTCAATCGGAGTGGACCAAGTTTATTTTTTAATATACTCAGAATGTGCACATTTTAGACTAACGGGTTCAAGCACATTTCAACAAGGTATCTATTAGCTTCAAGAAAATGTTATGTTGGTTTGAATTCGGCGCTTGGATATTGTTTAAATTGAATATACAAATGACTACAACATGGTCCACTCTGTCTGCACATGATATAGAGCCATTTCGCCATGGTAAATGGTACATGGTTCGCTCTGACTGCATACTATGAAGTATTTTCGTTAACCAATCATAACAATTTCGATCTGTTATCTGATAACTGAATCTGAAGCACCGATCCTGGGTTCCTCCACGTTATCTGTCTTCCATTCGATTCAAAGATATTGGGTCTCGGCTCATCCGTATAAAAGACCTTGTTCCAGAACTCCTTAGGTCTGTTTATATATGCTTTAGCAAACTGTAATCGTGGTATGTAGCTTACATAATGCCTAACCAAATGTAATTAATAACTCGAAATTTTCATTTTTGTGACTTGGTCCCCTCTGACTTAACACCGATCATATGGTGTTAAGAAATAATAAAAAATATGCAGTCAATCGCTAAATTGAGTATACAACTCATGCTGGTTTGTTATTGTTGAGTTTTTCGGGGTTAAAAGATAAATAATAAAATGCGACTTATGTTTACCGTAACATCGATCCATTTTGATCTCATGTAGTGATAAGAAAAAATTGAAATGGTTACATTTCTACTTCATGTTTAAAATACAAACAAAAAATCTTCAATTAAGACGTTGCAAAATTGAGTGTACAGTTCAAGTTATTCTTGAAACGAAAATTGAAATCAGTTCAGAGATGTTAATAGATAACAAAAATCAATCCCATAGTATTTGATATGACCCCCCTTTGGCGTCCAGTACTTCCTGCAAGCACCGAGACGAGATTTTTGGTCACCGTAGACGGAAGTACCTCCCAGATCTCCGTAATTGTCGTTGTGAGTTACGCTTCGTTCCCTGGATTTTGATGGATGGATGGTTCTTGATTTCCCACCATATATACTCAATAGTGTTCAAGTTCGGTGATTTCGGAGGTGTTTTGAGTTGATTGTGAAATTATAGAACAGGCATTCCAGCACCACGAAGTCTGTTTGCTTCGGGTCATTATTCTGTTGAAAGTAGTAAGAAGTAAGTAGGAAAGTGGGAGGGAGACCGAATTTCTGAACGGGAGACTGCATGTTACGTTTCAGGAAGATCAATTAAGCCATCTTGTACATCGCCGAATCGATTAACACCATGGTTCCAGTTCCAGAAGCCGCCAATGTACCATGCATCATCTGACTATCGCCGCCGTGTTTTACTGTGATAACCAAATGCTGAATCTGAAGCACCGATCCTGGTTTCCTCCACGTTATCTGTCTTCCATTCGATTCAAAGATATTGGGTCTCGGCTCATCCGTATAAAAGACCTTGTTCCAGAACTCCTTAGGTCTGTTTATATATGCTGCAACAAACTGTAATCGTTTTTTTTCATATTCATCTTTGAGTTGTAATACTTTTCACGGCCAACACGACCTCTCAGGTTGTTCCTGTATGCTGCTCTCCGGACAGTGTCTGCGCAAACAGTACTCCTAATGATGCCGGCTACTTCGGTAGTCAATTTAGGAATGTTTGTTGTAAGGTTCTTTCGCAATGTTCGAACAATTACAGAAGATAGGATCCGTTTGCGTTTTCTACCGGGAGATTTTCCTTTGTATTTCCGATTGTTTATGATTTATTTTACTGTAGAGTGGGTTCTTCCGACAGCAGCTGCTATTCTTCACCGACAATTCATACTTATTATCATTGTACGTGTAACAATATCTATTTCTTTCCTTTAACATGCCATAAAAAAATTTAGACATCAATAAAAAACAAAAACCAACACTGCCTAATCAATGGTTAAGTGTTGACACCAATCACTGATGAAAAAAAGTGCGCTAATTCGCAAAGAAACTTACTTACAAGACTAATTTGTTCGGAGAAATTTGAGGTGTACACTCCATTTTGCGATGCCTAGAAAAGAGATTGTTTTCAATTTTCAGGAATAAACAATTAGCCGTAATTTTTTCTCAGAATTTTATTGCACATACAGCTAGTTAAATGTGTGAGTAATAAATATGCATCATAAGAATCAATGTATTAAAAATATTTTGTACCAAATAAATGGAAAGTATCGTCAAGTAGTATTTGTACACTCAATTTTGCGATAGACTGTATTTCGAATCACCACGCATGAAACCAAATAATTCTACTGCACTAGAATAACTTTTCGATCTATCGTCCCAAAAACGATACTGACTTTGGGTGTGAATTGTACTTAATACTTTCCAATGTGATTACTGTAAGCTTATTCTAGCATTCGTTACAGTTTTCTCGGTGAAGCGAATTCGGCTTGATAATGTTTTTTTCGTTTTGTAATCACTTCAATTCACATCTTTAGAGAATTTAAATCACATCTCAAGAGAATTTAAATCACATCTTAAGAGAATTATTCTGTTTTCTAAACAGTTATCTCTTCAACTGATAAATTCTAGATGGGTAGTATTTGTTTACCGTCCTGCGTTCATAACAGCTGTGCTGTTGCACGATTATATTATCCTGTGATTGACAATGTGTGACAATAATCACGAGATCTGGGAGGATGTAGAAAAACGTGGAATTTTTTGAAGCGCTAAGACAATACAAAAAATCCTAGGGATATCGAACCCCCAAATGAAACTGTTACCACACTATATACATTTTAAAACAAACAACCTTTTTATTATTATAGAGCAGTTTTGGTGATCAGCTGACGTCTATCGATAATATTTGCTCATAGTTTCCCGTTTGAACATGTCAATCACAATTCGAGAGAAACATCTCGATGAAAATATATATGATAGCTCAATATGAGAAGTACTGAATCACTTCAAAGTAAACATATTACATGTAAAAATCTGAATTTTACAACGAATCTTCGATTGACCAGATTTCAAGACTTTCCCGTCGGGACGGTAATCATGTATCCATGCTAAAAATAAGATTCGTTCCGATTTTAAAAATAGTCGCGGATGGGCGAAATGATTATGTTCGCGAAGAATTGTTCGCAATGCCTTTCTAGAACTTAAAGAGTGAACCACGGGCGCGTTTATATAAATTCGGAGCGAAACATTTTCTGATAATCAGTTTTTTCAAACCCAAAGCCACAATTTAGAAACTCACGCTTAAAACAAATTCTTACAATTATGGATAAAACATTCAAAGTGAAGGAAAACCCCGAGCTAGGTCGATATGGAGTGGCAGCGAAAGATTTGAAGGCTGGAGAGATGCTTTTCGAAGAAAAACCATTCGCGATCGGTCCAAAAGTGGAAAACCCACCGGTGTGTTTGGAGTGCTGCTGCCCAGTGGATGGAGGAGTCACCGGACCTAAGTGTTCGCACTGTGGGTGGCCTTTGTGTGAAGAATGTGTTTCCAAGCAGGATGATATTGTGTACCACAAAAAGGAATGTGCCCTATTTGTGAAACACAAGGTCAAATTCCAAAATGTCGAAGATTCCACCGCCAGCTGTATTCAATTGGATTGCATAACACCTCTGCGTGTATTATTGGAGAAGGAGAGCCATCCGGATCGGTGGAATGATGAAATAAGTGTGATGGAGTATCATCATGACGTGCGAAAGGATTCCATGACTTGGAATGCAGACCAAAACAACGTTGTCGCTTATTTGCGTGGTCCCTGTGGGTTGGAGGATCGTTTCTCGGAAGAACTAATCCAACAGGTGATTGGTATTCTCGAGGTGAACGCGTTTGAAGCTCGTACCTGTAACGGATACGCTGTGCGTGGATTGTACCCTAAGCTAGCAATAATGGCACATTCTTGCGTGCCCAATGTAGTACATTCGATTCATCCCAGTCATGAATATAGGTAAGATTAAAGACGAATAATAGCTTTTGTTTGTTTGCAGTCGCTCTAACGACTAAACATACTTTGAAATTTACCATATTGGAAGCACACAGTTTGCATGTTTCTTCTTCGAATATTAATACCGAACCATCTATTGAAAAAAATCTACATCGTGCACTGTTGCTAAAAATAGCCACGTTGAATTCGGGAAATACCTTGTATTGTGGGAACGGATTAGATTCGTTTCGTCTGTTTATATTAATAGGAGATTGCATTCCGGAATACTGCTTTGAACTACAATCTCCTTATTCAGTTATTTCAACGCGCCTCCATTAGAGCTAGTAGCTTGTAGTTTCGATCATTCGCCATTTCAGTTATTAGCCCCTTTGTCTGATTTATAGACTTTTTGTTCAGCTCAAATAATTTCATAGTCATGAAACAGGGAGAGAGATGTTGCATTTCATGGTTGTATGATCGTAAAATTTAACTTTAAGGGGGTATTCTAGTGTAGAGACACGAATTTCGGACGTTTTTTCGAGCTCCGTAAAAATAAAACAAAGAATATTTTTACTATCCATTATATCATTATTTGTTCATTTATCATTTAACAATAAAAAAAATTGAACGAAGGAAACACATTCATGACTAGAACAGTTAAGAGCTGATGAAGTGAGAGTGTTAAAAAAAAGTTGTTCCATGGCGTACACTATTCCAGGTTTTCTGTTTATCTGAAACAAAAAAAATCGAACAGATTCTGAATCAGTAAAGATGCCGCATATCGCATGAACCTCGGACAAGTCAAAAACATCTTTTTTGAAAAAATGGCGGCCGTTTGAAAAACAAAATGCGGTTTGAAACGTTTTTTCTTACGTTTCCCGATTTTTTAAAAATAGTAAAATTTAAAAAATATTAGTTTTTTAGAGGTTTATGCCATAGAGAAATAACTGCAGATTGAATCCATATAAATTCGACATGAATCGGTTCAGTAGAACTTGAGATATCGTGTACGCCAGTTTGAAAAAAAAACTAGTTTCGAGAAAAACGCGTTCGAAGTTAATTGTTATGGCCGTACCAGGTTAGTAACTAAAATGGCTCAAACTCGGTAAATAATAGGATTTTCGATAAATCATTTCTAGGGTATATTCTTGAATAACTAAACCTAAACCTAAACTACAGAAATATGTAGGGAACAAATTGTTTTTTCAAATTTCTAGACTAGAATACTGCATTAAGGTGAAGATGGAAGCTAGCCACAATGGCGCTCATTTCTTTCATCTCCCTCCCTCACCCCTCGCCCGAAAATCATTAATTTTGCGAAACAGTGTGAAGAAAATAATCGTTTTCGCACACTTCCCATCAAGTAATATCAACCAAATTCTAAACGATAACTCACATGATGTTAAATTTTCATCTGCTGTCGCACTGTATAGTGAAAAACGTCGGCAAACTCGAGCAAGTGCTCTGAAAGTTAAATTTTGATTTTTCAATCTCCGGCAATGGTTTTGTTTGTATTGGTGAAAGTATCGTAATTTTTTCGGCACTGATGCCAGACATCGAAACAGCTATAAAAATCACTCAATAAAATGTTATTCTTGAGTCATAGCGTTTCATGTCATGAAAATCAATAGAATAAAGTTGTGTTGATATCAATACAATTATTATTTTTACGTTTTAAGGGTCTATAATGTAAGTTTTAGCAACTTTAACATTGGTTAAGCAAATTGTATTGCAGAGCTCGGAACACTGCCACGGCTGCCTATGCTTTCAAAAACAGTAAACGGAAAAGTATTACATTCAATCAAAATGCCTCGGCCAACGAAGAGAAGGGTTAAGGCTCTCCAACGTGAATATGTGAAAACAATACGATCAACGAAGGAAAATATTAAGAAATTATCAACATCGAGTTACTATGCGGAAGAACTTGTTAATACCAAAAGAGCCCCTGTTCGGATTGTAGGGAATACACTACCGTTTTGTAGCAGCAAATTTCAGCAGCTCAAACTGCAAATGTAATTAAGTTTCAATATAACATAACTTAATAACAATATCGTTCTAGTTTCCTACTTACAAAGATAGTTTCTCCTTTTTTCCTCCTACAACGATTCGATCAATTCGTACTCAAACACTAGCCTGCATATAATGTCAATTATTATTACCCAAAACAGTGATAAGTAAGTGACATCAACTTACCAGTAAACTTTTAGTAGTTTACTATTTCTCTAGTTTATTGTTACTAGTGAATTGATTTCCACTTTTTATTCGGCTCGGTGTAACCTAAATTCGGAAAGATTGCGTTCGATCAGGTTGCTGATATAATTATCACTGTATTTTGTTACCGTGCTATTATTCCTGAATTTATTGACAATATTTCTACTACTGCCGCCCTCATTACTGATAATTTCCAGAAAAATACACCAATTTATTCTCAATTTTATTTTCACTTCCAATTCACCTGCTATTCGATTTGTTTTTGTTTTGATTCTGTGTATCTCCCTTCTACTCTATTCCAAGGCGAGTAGAAGTATATCCTAAGGTTGGCCAACTTGCTAAAACCACTCTTCAGCCATCTTGGAAGTCTACTGTGTTTTGTTTGTAAACAAAACACAATACGCTTATGCCCAAGCTCGCTCGTGATCAGTCTGTCTCTTTCACACTTCAAGGAAAAAATTCCCCTTCTGCTTTCTTCCGTACTGTTTTCATATACCGCTCCCCTAACCAACTTAGTGACGAAACGGCCTCACCTAGTACCATAGACCCGTCTTGCTCTATTCTTCCTACCTATCAACGGTGTCAATTCCCGCTAGACCGGCTTTTGCCCCAAACAATGTGGCCAGATCAGTGGGTTTCTTTACAGCCCCAATTCGCATGTGTTATAAATTTGCTCATGTTACGCTCGCGTATAATCAGAATTTTACTTCATATGCAAATGCATCTTCTATATATATTAATATTTGCAATTGTTCATCGGAACATATCGTTCATACATTTTACTTTAGTATTGAATTGTTATTTTCTTTCAAATGTATTCAAAGACTCGTGTTAATGAAGCGTCACACAGTCTGATAAGTGAATTGATCTGTTTACGTTTGCTTTACTCTTCTCCCACAAACACTATTACCCCATTTTTACTCGTGGGTTTACCTATACTACTACAATGGCTAGCTTCCACCTTCACCTTTAATAGTTGATATACACACCCATCACGTTTCTACACTTGAGAATATTTACCCCTACAGTAGTCGTTCGCTAAATGGGCCTACTTTAAATCAACTGCTCGTGGCTGAAGCTGTCATTCACTAAGTTATTCATTTTGTTTCAAAGGGAGATAAATTTATTGAATCTATACAATGAACAGGTTAATATACAGCTTCTGCGAAAACAATAAATCCTAATACAAATAATCAATGATAGCGATGCCGCGTAATTAGGCGTGTAAAAATTCGTAACACGAGAGGAGTCGGGGAGTCGAGGTTGCGTTACTTGATCTGACTTAGTGGGGTGGGGGAAGGTGTGTTTAGCCGTGGTCGCTACATAACAAAACTCCATTTTTATTCCTAAATAGCTGACCCGGCGAACTTCGTCCCGCCCAAAATTGTTTTTTTTTATATAAATACTTTCAAATATTCACGTTTTTTTACTAAGCGAACGTTCGTGGGTCCAATCGAAGAACTCTTCAATTGATAACCAATACAGTTGCCCTTTCATTCTTATTACCGTTATTTCGCCTGAGAATCGATTTCCACTTTCAAACAAAGATCAATTTCATCAGCGCGAACATCAAACGGACTAACAACGCTTATCGTGATGTAATTGTAGAATATATGGGAGTTCAACAAACATAAAACATATGTAAGAGTTTTCCGAAAATTTTTCTATGGCAGGTACAAATACAACAAAATAAATACGGCTCGAATCGTACCATTCCTTCTTCGGGTTTTGCGCTTAGCAAGCAACACATTTGGCCTTTCATGTTTATTTATATAAAAAGAAGATATAGGAGTGCATTATTTCGCCTGGAAATCCATTTCCACCTTCGAACAAATATCAATTTCATTAGCGCGAACATCGAATTGACTAACAACGCTTATCATGATGTTATTTTCGAACATAGGGGAATTCAATTTTCCGATCATCCTTCAAAGTTTTCCGATTCTACTCTTGACTATATTGATCTACGGGCAGAGATTCCATTTTTAATTATATAGATATACTAGCTAGCTATATATATTTAATTATATAGATATACTAGCTGACCCGACAAACTTCATCCCGCCCAAAATCTGTTTTTTGTTATCAATACCTTCGAACATTCACGTTTTCTTACTAAGCGCAAGTTCATGAGTCCAATCGTAGAACTGTTCATTGATTGATCTTCTAATCGACCCCGTTGAATTTACCTTTTACTATAAAATTCCTGGTACTTCTACCAAAACTCATCATTATAATATCAGATTATTCTCAGACACAATTCTCGTTCAAGAGTTTTCAACATGTTTCTCCGTTACATGGAATAAATGTATGATACAGAAAATATGATAGAATAAAGACAGACCTCTCCCCTCTTCTTCCCTTAGAGAGAGGGGAGGAGTGTCTATTCTCCACAGCAACATTTCGTGCCCCCTAAAATCTTCACATGCCAAATTTGGCTCCATTTTCTTGATTAGTTTTCGAGTTATGCAGAAATTTGTTTTTCGTTTGTATGATAATCCACCCTGAGAGAGGGGAAAGGAGTATCGAAACACCATAGAAACACTTATTGCATCCTAAAACCTCCACATGCCAAATTTGGTTTGGTTTGCTTGATTAGTTCTCGAGTTGTGCAGAAATTTGTATTTCATCTGTGTGGCTTCATAAAAAGATCGATCTTTTTGAATCGATTTTTCAAACGGCAAAGAGATCGATCCACTAATTAAATCGGTAGCGCAGAATCGATCTTCGAAAAATCAAAAGCTTTTTTTCCATTTTATCTGCTTTTTCTGTACAATTTCATTCAATTTCACATTTTTTTCTCTTCGGACATCAAAACCAATTTGTTTTGTTTCTCAACATGATGGTCACAAAAAAAAATTAAAGTCAATCATTTTTTTTTCCATGACCTTCATTTTGTGCATGGGGGTGGAAGTGAATTTAGGAAGCTGAATAGCCTTTTTTTGTTGTGAACAAGTACGTGAATTTTTCTTTTAATGATTTCCCTACTTTTCGATAGTAAATCAGCTTTTTTTCTTAGATAGTTCCTATTGTCATCTGTTCCTACTTCATTTTGGGCAATACCAGATTTCTTGCACAGCGCCTGCTTCATAATTGTTTAGTGTTGTTCGATTCGACAGAGTTGTGGAAATTTTAGCGAAGGGCAGTCTCTCGGTGCAACATTGATGTTGTTTGTTCGCTACCAGTTTCGAGACTGTCTTTGCATAATGACATTTTAGACAGTAAAATAAAAACTATTAAACAAGGTTCGGGTTGAGCAACGGTGCCGATTGGACGTGCTCGTTCGCGCTCCGTGTTTTTCCTTTGAGTGTCGCTGTTGTTTCGATGAAATTTTTAGGCGTTTCAATAAAAGATGCACTAGTGTTATATAAAAGTGCGCTTTTTTCATCGCTACATTGAAATCCTGTTGAATTTGTTCAGATTTCCTGGATATTTGCGGAAAATGCCGTACAAAAGTGCAGTGCAGTGTGCGGCGGAGAGTATTAGTTTCTCGTTTGGTTTCGTGTTACAACATGTTTCTCATTTTTCTGCGTAATTGCCGTGTGTGTGTTTTTGTATATGCATTGAAATTTAGTCTTCGCAGTGTCAATATCAAATCGTGTTCTAAGTGAAGATATCACGATTATGAAAGAATGGGAAAGAGCTCAGAACGGTTCTCATGGTGAAAGTGACCCAAAAAAGTGTGCAAATCCGTCCATGCGGAAAGGTGATTCGTTGATCAGCGCACTTTCAAGAACGACACAAGTGCTGTACAAGTGAATTCTCACATATAGAATTTCTGTGGCAGTAGTGTAAAGTTTACTGCCAAGAAGTTTTTCATCCTTTTCTTTCTCACTTCAAGCGACAACAGTGTATGCGTGCCATGTCGGACGTCTGTTTGGCATGTTTGGTACTAGTGTGTGCGTATTTGCATCGTGATAAACTTGGCTGTGTAGTAACATCAAACAACGTCCAGTATCTGCCTATGTGTGTTGGTGACACCACTTGTAGTCTTGTCGGCTCGTCGCTATTTGCGTATTTGCAAATAAAACATCATCGCACAAAAGTTTTTATACAGGGACGTGTGATTCTAGCGGTTTTGTGCGCGTTTACGTTGCTCTGTTTGTGTGGTTGGGTCCTTATTACTGTGGAAAGCTCTTTTTGTGTACCTTCTTCTATATCCCTACCTTATAGAGCGCGATTAACAAAAAAATATATCGCCGATCCAATCTATTTTAGAAGAGTTTTCTTGGTTGCCTTTATAGATTAGCATTTAAAATATTTTGCCAATTCGATATATATGGAAGGAGCTTTCTCGGTTGCCTTCTAAGATTGCCCAAAGGTTACCTCCGTGTGATGCAATGAAGATGAATTACGTGCGACTAGGCACAAAGAACATTATCAGTCCAATATATCGCAGAGGAGACCTTTTCAGGCCACCCTATAACATCTTTATTCTCTACGAAACGCATTTGATTTTCGAGTTTTCGTTTCGCCGAGTAGTTGTTTCCGCGCTTACAAAACCGAGTCACTAACGTTATTGACCACCGTCGTTGTTGACCATTTAAAGCTCGAATCATCAGAAATTGCACAACGAGAATGATTTGCTAGTCCCAAGCGTCATTCTGAGTGTTTTTTGTGCAATTTGGTTGTTTCAGGTCAATCACGGAGAGCAACTACGAATTGTGCAGTCTACCCAAGCTCAAGCTCAAGCTCAAGCTCAAGTAAAATAAAAACTATTAAACAACTTTTGGCATTTTCTTTTTATTCATACTTCGAGCCCAAGCCCGTATGCTCGCACCTTCCTCTTTACCCCGTCCATAAGGTTCTGTACAACGTCAGGTTGTAGTTTTTTTTTAACAGAAATACATTTTCTCTTGAAGTCCGCCTCCGATTTGACAACTTTTGGGTTCTTCCGGAGGGCCTGCTTCATAATCGCCCAATATTTCTCTATTGGGCGAAGCTCCGGCGCGTTGGGCGGGTTCATTTCCTTTGGCACGAAGGTGACCCCGTTGGCTTCGTACCACTCCAACACGTCCTTTGAATAGTGGCACGAAGCGAGATCCGGCCAGAAGATGGTCGGGCCCTCGTGTTGCTTTAATAGTGGTAGTAAGCGCTTCTGTAGGCACTCCTTAAGGTAAACCTGCCCGTTTACCGTGCCGGTCATTACGAAGGGGGCGCTCCGCTTTCCGCAAGAGCAGATCGCTTGCCACACCATGTACTTTTTGGCAAACTTGGATAGTTTCTGCTTGCGAATCTCCTCCGGAACGCTGAATTTGTCCTCTGCGGAGAAGAACAATAGGCCCGGCAGCTGACGAAAGTCCGCTTTGACGTAGGTTTCGTCGTCCATTACCAGGCAATGCGGCTTCGTCAGCATTTCGGTGTACAGCTTCCGGGCTCGCGTCTTCCCCACCATGTTTTGCCTTTCGTCACGGTTATGAGCCTTCTGAACCTTGTATGTACGCAGGCCCTCCTGCTGCTTGGTCCGCTGGACGAATGAACTTGACAAATTCAGCTTATTGGCGACATCCCGGACCGAACTTCTCGGATCACGTCTAAACTGCTTAACTACGCGCTTGTGATCTTTTTCACTGACGGAGCATCCATTTTTGCCGTTCTTCACCTTCCGGTCGATGGTTAGGTTCTCGAAGTATCGTTTTAGTACTCTGCTGACCGTGGATTGAACGATTCCCAGCATCTTACCCATGTCCCGATGTGACAACTCCGGATTCTCGAAATGAGTGCACAGGATTAATTCATGACGCTCTTTTTCGTTCGACAACATTTTTCCAAATTTACGAAAAATTGACAGTGAAGCATGGCCAACGTGATCTATACACTCCTATCTGATTATAAGCGAAAGCTGAAGATATAATTCCTAAAAATTAAATTTCTACAGCGTTTTTTCCGTGATGCAATTTGATATGACACACCCTTTATTGCAGCTATTTCTGCCTGAAAAACTGTTGGCCAGTTTCCCATAGCCACAGAGATTTTTGTTCTGGGACCATACACTCCAGCACCTGTTCTGATTCCCATTTTCGACCCATCAGTGTAGAACATGATTGAACCATTACGAACGTTGGGGCCGCCTTTATCTCATACTGAGCGAGAATATTCGATCACTCTGTCTGGTCCAATGGGTAAAAGATTCAAGATGCTCAAGTGACCAGTTTTGTCCCCGTCTAGTATTTTTTTTCCATCTTTTAAGCTTTAGAGCGCTTTTTTTTAGCCTCTAGCTGAACATATTGGTTCAAAGGAACCGGGTGAAGATAGCCTCCAATGCCTTTGAGGGTGTACTTCGCATTGCTCCATTGTATTTGTTTCTAGCAATTGAGATATGGGATCTGTCTAATTTCTTGGCCACTATGCTGAGGTGATACTGATATCGGTGCCGAACGTCTGTCTCCTTGTACTCAATATTTTCGACTAATTTTTTATAATTCATTTCTGGTCAAACTAGGTCGCAGATCTGTGTTCGACTGTTTGATTGGGGCTTGGGGTTCAAAAAATCCACAATCTAGTCGCTCTAACGCTACTTGAGGCTCTGCTAGTGGCTGGGCCCTTAAGGTCAAGGCTTAGTGTGCTGAGACACAGTAAGAGCAAAATAATGTGGAGTGTGCCCTGGCCCCTCACAGGTTCCGCTAGCATCAGAGTATATTTTAAACCCCCTCGACTATTCATCGCTCGGCACGATTACCCACATTATTTTACAGAGATTGGGGCAATTAACTCCAACGCTGCTCATTTCCGGACTTGGCACCGGCAATAGAGCTTCTCAATGATTTTTCATGTTATTATAGTGCATATCTCTCCTATATTTGCTAAATCAATTGTACCTGATTCAATCGGAAATCTGATTCAATGATTCGAAATAAATATAAGTTATTTCGGTAGTGTGAAATACCTTTCATCGAACCTATTCTCTCTTTCGTTTCAGATTGATAGCAAGAACGGCAATCGATGTTCCGGAAGGAGAAAAATTGTACACATCCTACACGTACACGTTGAGTGGAACTAGTACTAGGCAGCAAGCTCTAAAATATGGAAAATACTTCTCCTGTCGGTGTGCTCGCTGCTTGGACCCTACCGAGCTAGGTACTCATTTCAGTTCACTCAAATGCCAGAAATGTGATAACGGTCTTATCGAATCGCTCGATCCATTGAGTAAGTGATGAGAAGCTGGATATATTCTCAAAACTACTCTTAACAATCCGCTTTCCACATTTCAGACGACGAGGCAGATTGGAAATGTACCCATTGTGATTTCAATACTAAAGGCGCCTTAGTACAGAAAGCTGTTAATGTGATGCAAACTGAACTGGATGAGTTGGCCTACATGGAATATGGCCCAGAACGACTGGAAAACTTTGAGAGAGTCTTCAAGAAATATAAAAGTGTGCTGCATCCCCTCCACTTCATCAATACTTCTATACGACACAGTCTCATCGAATTGTATGGTAGAATTCCGGGTTATGAGATGCAGGAACTCCCGGATATTCTACTGGAGCGTAAAGTCGATCTTTGTAGGGATATTATGAAAGTATTGAACGTATTCGAGCCGGGTAAATCCCGTGCTCGTGCGATGATCCTTTACGAGATACATGCGCCGCTCGTACTACTAGCTCAGTCGGCGTATACACGAGGTAATCTAGCTGGTGTCCCTTTGAAGGAAGAACTGAAGAAGGCAGCTGCGTTGCTGGAAGAATGTGGAGGAATATTGGAATGGGAAGATCCATCTTCGCCGGAAGGCATTCTTGCGAATGTGGTCAAACAATCGCTTGTGCAACTCAAAAATAGCATGCAAGCGTTGGGCTGATAATTCAATAAGCTTGTTGAGAGATTACAAAATACATTTATATCATGAGCGCAATGTGATGATTACTTATTTGTTACAACTATTTATGTACCAGTACAACTAGTTACATTACTTAATATTTTATTATAATAAAAGCATCCAAAACAGTAGTATTATTTAGTTTTTATGCTAACTATTCTGACGGTAGCGTCTTTCATGCTGGTCCTTTCCTCTCCAACACAAAGCTCGTCGCAGAATAAAATGACTGTACACTGTGCATCATCTCGCTGCTCGAAGAAACAGCAGTGAAGCGCCATTTTTGAATCAGTTCGTTGATTTCGACTTTCATCCACACTTTCTATTCACTCTTATCCATGCTTCAGAAACTTATTACGTAAATTAAACAAGCAATGTTCCGCCCCATCAGGGAGGTTTTAAGCAAGTTCATTCTATTTCGCCCCTGAAGCAGGATTGTTACATGAAAGAAGAGCAAGAGGGAATTTTACCATCGAATACTCGAAAATCAAAATCGCACATATCTTGTGGTATATCTCGAACAATTTTTTGCACGGGTGCGGAATCGAAACAAACTTTTGCAAAATAGAAAATACATCGATGTGAATGTTTCTCGCTTTGCTTCATATTTCTCATGTTTCGAGCCACTTTTCATAATTTTTCATTCATGTTTCGCGTGACAAACCACCCACGAAAATTCGACAATATACACGTTCTTTCCCTTTGGTCAAAATTTTGAATTGATTTTTAAAAATTGTCAATGGGTCAAAATATCCGAAAAGCTTTAAATGTATCCGAGTTATCTACATGAATCTTGGAACACTGGCTATCGTACCATGAACTGGGAGGTGTTCAACGATTAGTGGAACCTGGAATGGGTTTGTTTTGAGCGCAAACGAGATCAAACGAGAAAGGAAGTCAACTCCTCCAAGGGAGGTTCACCATCACCGGAATCAATGTCATCAGTCAATGTGTCTTGTGAGGTCATATGCCATATTTATTGATGTTGTGGCGAGCAGTGGAAAATCTTCGAACACCGGGTTCTGAGTAGCACAAACGAATTTATCGTTTAGCACAGCTTTAAACTGGAAATTATGTTCATATTAATTCTAGTTACAATTCAAATATTTTCTACTCACACTTTTCGGTGTTTTTACTGGTATAAGCGTGAGGTCCAAGAAAAGCGCGGAAAATCGTTATATAAAGGCGTATAAACGACCGGTAAACTTGCGGGGAATTGAACGAGAATAAAAACGCACGTGCTTCTTCAAACAATTCAAAACTTAGTCTATTTCATATATAATGCAGACGGGTTTATATAGGAGGCAAAACAAAAGACAATAGGCAGAAGGTCCAATATTGCAGCAAAGTTACGTAAGGGAGAGATACAAGAAGATAAAACAATTTGCCAATCATCCTTTTGTTGGTGGACACAGTCCATTTCTTCTACTGCTGCTGCGAGTAGGGTAGCGTCGCTCATTCTGGTGCGAACAACTGGCAAATAGGTATTCGTGATTTTTCGTTTAAATTCCTCTTATTTCCTTTTCCTAATTCACGGAAATAAATTAACATTTTGTTTGTTAAATGTTTATGCAACAAACTTCAATTGTAGTAATCCACGCTAACACTGCTTATTTAATAGAAATAATATAACAAAGGATCACTAGCCAAAAACAATGCAGCCACTATATCCAAATGTTCTTTTTATATGTTTCTAAATCTTTGTATCTGTATTCGTGAACGTTTCCGCCAGTTCGCCGTGTATTTTCAAATTTGTTCAAATGTTCAAATTCGTTTGTTTGCCGACGCTCCGCGCACGTGAAATTCATGCCGTTGTAGGTATAAATTTCCGCCGGCGAGCGGCGACGTCTAACAAAACGCGTGATGCACTTCACACTAGAAGGGGTAGAGAGGCTGTAGGTAACTTCAACGTGGACAGCACGAGTAGTCGTAAAAAACAGCACGTAAAACGGCAAATCCATCGTTTTACAGCGCTCCTTCCCACTTTTACCATCAGCGGACCGAACAAGTCAATACCGGTATAAGTAAACGGCCGTGTTAATGATGCCAATCTAGCCGCAGGGAGTGGTCCCATTCGTGGAATTTTCGGTGTCGCCTTTACTAATTTGCACCACTGACATATGACGACAACCCACTTCACAAGCGTTCTTAGTCGAGTTACTGTATAATGCTGTCGAATTTCATTGACCACCGTTTCGGAATTAGCGTGCCGAAAAGCACGGTGGAAGTCGTCCACGATCAACTCTGTAACCTGATGTTTTCTCGGGAGGATCACTGGATACCTTGTGTCGAAGCGAGTA